>NC_060142.1:648250661-648553717 GCF_021461385.2 Schistocerca piceifrons
ACCGTTAAGAATGACATGTTGTGTTCTTTCTTCTAGGAAATCCTGAATCCAATCACAAACCTGGTCCGATATTCCGTAAGCTCGTATTTTTTTCACTAAACGTAAGTGCGGAACCGTATCAAATGCCTTCCTGAAGTCCAGGAATACGGCATCAATCTGCTCGCCAGTGTCTACGGCACTGTGAATTTCTTGGGCAAATAGGGCGAGCTGAGTTTCACATGATCTCTGTTTGCGGAATCCATGTTGGTTATGATGAAGGAGATTTGTATTATCTAAGAACGTCATAATACGAGAACACAAAACATGTTCCATTATTCTACAACAGATTGACGTAAGCAAAATAGGCCTATAATTATTCGCATCTGATTTATGACCCTTCTTGAAAATGGGAACGACCTGCGCTTTCTTCCAGTCGCTAGGTACTTTACGTTCTTCCAGCGATCTACGATAAATTGCTGATAGAAAGGGGGCAAGTTCTTTAGCATAATCACTGTAGAATCTTAAGGGTATCTCGTCTGGTCCGGATGCTTTTCCGCTACTAAGTGATAGCAGTTGTTTTTCAATTCCGATATCGTTTATTTCAATATTTTCCATTTTGGCGTCCGTGCGACGGCTGAAGTCAGGGACCGTGTTACGATTTTCCGCAGAGAAACAGTTTCGGAACACTGAATTCAGTATTTCTGCCTTTCTTCGGTCGTCCTCTGTTTCGGTGCCATCGTGGTCAACGAGTGACTGAATAGGGGATTTAGATCCGCTTACCGATTTTACATATGACCAAAACTTTTTAGGGTTCTTGTTTAGATTGTTTGCCAATGTTTTATGTTCGAATTCGTTGAATGCTTCTCTCATTGCTCTCTTTACGCTCTTTTTCGCTTCGTTCAGCTTTTCCTTATCAGCTATGATTCGACTACTCTTAAACCTATGATGAAGCTTTCTTTGTTTCCGTAGTACCTTTCGTACATGATTGTTATACCACGGTGGATCTTTCCCCTCGGTTTGGACCTTAGTCGGTACGAACTTATCTAAGGCGTACTGGAAGATGTTTCTGAATTTTTTCCATTTTTGTTCCACATCCTCTTCCTCAGAAATGAACGTTTGATGGTGGTCACTCAGATATTCTGCGATTTGTGCCCTATCACTCTTGTTAAGCAAATATATTTTCCTTCCTTTCTTGGCATTTCTTATTACACTTGTAGTCATTGATGCAACCATTGACTTATGATCACTGATACCCTCTTCTACATTCACGGAGTCGAAAAGTTCCGGTCTATTTGTTGCTATGAGGTCTAAAACGTTAGCTTCACGAGTTGGTTCTCTAACTATCTGCTCGAAGTAATTCTCGGACAAGGCAGTCAGGATAATGTCACAAGAGTCTCTGTCCCTGGCTCCAGTTCTGATTGTGTGACTATCCCATTCTATACCTGGTAGATTGAAGTCTCCCCCTATTACAATAGTATGATCACGAAACTTCTTCACGACGTTCTGCAGGTTCTCTCTGAGGCGCTCAACTACTACGGTTGCTGATGCAGGTGGTCTATAGAAGCATCCGACTATCATATCTGACCCACCTTTGATACTTAACTTAACCCAGATTATTTCACATTCGCATTCGCTAATAACTTCACTGGATATTATTGAATTCTTTACTGCTATAAATACTCCTCCACCATTGCCGTTTATCCTATCCTTGCGGTATATATTCCATTCTGTGTCTAGGATTTCGTTACTGTTCACTTCCGGTTTTAACCAACTTTCCGTTCCTAATACTATATGCGCACTATTTCCTTCAATAAGAGATACTTATTCAGGAACCTTGCCCTGGATACTCCTGCAGTTTACCAATATTACGTTAACTTTTCCTGTTTTTGGTCTCTGAGGACGGACGTTCTTTATCAACGATGATAATGTCCTCTCTGGTAAGCCGTCAGGTATTTTATCGTTTCGCCCAAGGGGGGGTCCCTCTAACCTAAAAAACCCCCGTGTGCACGCCACACGTACTCTGCTACCCTAGTAGCTGCTTCCGGTGTGTAGTGCACGCCTGACCCGTCTAGGGGGGCCCTACAGTTCTCCACCCAATAACGGAGGTCGATGAATTTGCAACCATTATTGTCGCAGAGTCGTCTGAGCCTCTGGTTTAGACCCTCCACACGGCTCCAAACCAGAGGACCGCGATCGACTCTGGGCACTATGCTGCAGATATTAAGCTCAGCTTGCACTCCGCGTGCGATGCTGGTTGTCTTCACCAAATCAGCCAGCCGCCGGAAGGAACCAAGGATGGCCTCAGAACCCAAGCGGCAGGCGTCATTCGTTCCGACATGTGCTACTATCTGCAGCCGGTCACACCCAGTGCGTTCAATAGCTGCCGGAAGGGCCTCCTCCACATTACGGACGAGACCCCCCGGCAAGCACACCGAGTGCACACTGGCATTCTTCCCCGACCTACCCGCTATTTTCCTAAGGGGCTCCATGACCCGCCTAACGTTGGAGCTCCCTATAACTAATAGGCCCGCCCTCTGTGACTGTCGGGACCTTGCCGGAGAATCGGCCACTGGCCCAACAGGCGAGGCATCCTGTGGTGGCTCGGAAACGATGTCATCACCACTAGGAAGCACCCCGTACCTGTTGGAAAGGGGTAAGGCAGCTGCCACGCGGCCAGATCCCACCTTCGCCTTTCGGCCAGGCACGCGCGAGCCCACCACTGTCCGCCATTCACCCTGGAGTGATGGCTGACCGGTAAGATGCTCACTGCCGGAAGACGCAGCGACATCAGGGGTTCCATGCGATTCCAAGGCCACCGAAGTAGGCATAGGTCTCACCACAGTTGCCCCAACGCCACTACGAGCCGACGCCTGCGCCTCGAGCTCGATGAGCCTAACAGACAAAGCCTCCACCTGCCCCCGAAGAGTGGCCAATTCTCCTTGCGTCCGCTCACAACAACCACAGTCCCTACACATGACTATGTTTACCCTACAAGCGAACGGTGTACTCGCCTTATTAGCAGCAGGAAATCGAAGTGCTCTCTCACTGACGGTCTAACCGACACTGAGCTGTTCTAACCAAACAAACAAAAGCCTGTACGATACGAGGGTCGATAGCAACGGCGATACTGTACACTACACTGTTATTAAAATAAACGGTTGTGTCTAGTAGGCACTCAAACACGCAAGAAATTACAAAAATAAAATAGTAACTACCCAGATAACTGAAAATAAGTTGTACCTGTTTGAAGCTCGTAAAAATGTGTAACAAGCGAACGGTGTACTCGCCTTATTAGCAGCAGGAAATCGAAGTGCTCTCTCACTGACGGTCTAACCGACACTGAGCTGTTCTAACAAAACAAACAAAAGCCTGTACGATACGAGGGTCGATAGCAACCGCGATACTGTACACTACACTGTTATTAAAATAAACGGTTGTGTCTAGTAGGCACTCAAACACGCAAGAAATTACAAAAATAAAATAGTAACTACCCAGATAACTGAAAATAAGTTGTACCTGTTTGAAGCTCGTAAAAATGTGTAACAAGCGAACGGTGTACTCGCCTTATTAGCAGCAGGAAATCGAAGTGCTCTCTCACTGACGGTCTAACCGACACTGAGCTGTTCTAACCAAACAAACAAAAGCCTGTACGATACGAGGGTCAGTAGCAACGGCGATACTGTACACTACACTTATTAAAATAAAAGGTTGTGTCTAGTAGGCACTCAAACACGCAAGAAATTACAAAAATAAAATAGTAACTACCCAGATAACTGAAAATAAGTTGTACCTGTTTGAAGCTCGTAAAAATGTGTAACAAGCGAACGGTGTACTCGCCTTATTAGCAGCAGGAAATCGAAGTGCTCTCTCACTGACGGTCTAACCGACTCTCATTAATAAACGGTCACAGTGCCCATATAGTACTAGGGACAGAAAGTTGGCTGAAACCAGACGTAAACAGTAATGAAATCCTATACTCAGATTGGAATGTATACCGCAGAGACAGGCTGGACAGCGAAGGGGAGGCGTGTTTATAGCGATAAGAAGTGCATACTATCGAAGGAAATTGACGGAGATCTGAAATGTGAAATAATTTGGATGAAGGTCACGGTTAAAGCACGCTCAGACATGGTAATTGGATGTCTCTATAGGCCCCCTGGCTCAGCAGCTGTTGTGGCTGAGCCCCTGAAGGATAATTTGGAAAATATTTCGAGTACATTTCCCCACAATGTTATAGAACTGGGTGGAGATTTTAATTTGCCGGATATAGACTGGGAGACTCACACGTTCGTAACGGGTGGCAGGGACAAAGAATCCAGTGAAATTTTTGTAAGTGCTTTATCTGAAAACTACCTTGAGCAGTTAAACAGAGAACCGACTAGTGGCGATAACATATTAGACCTTCTGGTGACAAACAGACCCGAACTATTTGAAACAGTTAACGCAGAACAGGGAATCAGCGATCATAAAGCGGTTACTGCATCGATGATTTCATTCGTAAATAGAAATATTAAAAGAGGTAGGAAGATTTTTCTGTTTAGCAAAAGTGACAAAAAGCAGAGTACAGAGTACCCGACGGCTCAACACAAAAGTTTTGTCTCAAGTACATATAGTGTTGAGGATCAGTGGACAAAGATCAAAACCACCGTACAATATGCGTTAAATGAGTATGTGCCACGCAAGATCGTAAGAGATAGAAAAGAGCCACCGTGGTACAACAACCGAGTTAGAAAACTGCTGCGGAAGCAAAGGGAACTTCACAGCAAACATAAACATAGCCAAAGCCTTGCAGACAAACAAAAATAACGCGAAGCGAAAAGTAGTGTGAGGAGGGCCATGCGAGAGGCGTTTAATGACTTCGAACGTAAAGTTCTATGTACTGACCTGGCAGAAAATCCTAAGAAATTTTGGTCTTATGTCAAAACGGTAGGTGAATCGAAACAAAATGTCCAGACACTCTGCGACCAAAATGGTACTGAAACAGAGGATGACAGAATAAAGGCCGAAATACTAAATGTCTTTTAGCAAAGCTGTTTCACAGAGGAAGACTGCACTGTAGTTCCTTCTCTAGATTGTCGCACAGATGACAAAATGGTAGATATCGAAATAGACGACAGAGGGATAGAGAAACAATTAAAATCGCTCAAAAGAGGAAAGGCCGCTGGACCTGATGGGATACCAGTTCGATTTTACACAGAGTACGCGAAGGAACTTGCCCCCCTTCTTGCAGCGGTGTGCCGTAGGTCTCTAGAAGAGCGTAGCGTTCCAAAGGATTGGAAAAGGGCACAGGTCAACCCCGTTTTCAAGAAGGGACGTCGAACAGATGTGCAGAACTATAGACCTATATCTTTAACGTCGATCAGTTGTAGAGTTTTGGAACACGTACTATGTTCGAGTATAATGACTTTTGTGGCGACTAGAAATCTACTCTGTTGGAATCAGCATGAGTTTCGAAAAAGACGGTCGTGTGAAACCCAGCTCGTGCTTTTCGTCCACGAGACTCAGAGGGCCATAGACACGTGTTCACAGTTAGATGTCGTGTTTCTTGACTTCCGTAAGGCGTTCGATACAGTCGTTTAATGAACAAAGTAAGAGCATATGGACTATCAGACCAAATGTGTGCTTGAATTGAAGAGTTCCTAGATAACAGGCCGCAGCATGTCATCCTCAATGGAAAGAGGTCTTCCGAAGTAAGAGTGATTTCAGGTGTGCCGCAGGGGAGTGTCATAGGACCGTTGCTATTCACAGTATACATAAATGACGTTGTGGATGACATCGGAAGTTCACTGAGGCTTTTTGCATATGATGCTGTGGTGTATCGAGAGGTTGTAACAATGGAAAATTGTACTGAAATGCAGGAGGATCTGCAGCGAATTGACGCATGGTGCAGGGAATGGCAATTCAATCTCAATGTAGACAAGTGTAATGTGCTGCGAATACATAGAAAGATAGATCCCTTATGATTTAGCTACAGAATAGAGAGGTCAGCAACTGGAAGCAGTTAATTCCATAAATTATCTGGGAGTACGCATTAGGAGTGAGCTAAAATGGAATGATCATATGAAGTTGATCGTCGGTAAAGCAGATGCCAGACTGAGATTCATTGGAAGAATCCTAAGGAAATGCAATCCGAAAACAAAGGAAGTAGGTTACAGTACGCTTGTTCGCCCACTGCTTGAATACTGCTCAGCAGTGTGGGATCCGTACCAGATAGGGTTGATAGAAGAGATAGAGAAGATCCAACGGAGAGCAGCGCGCTTCGTTACAGGCTCATTTAGTAATCGCGAAAGCGTTACGGAGATGATAGATAAACACCAGTGGAAGACTCTCCAGGAGAGACGCTCAGTAGCTCGGTACGGGCTTTTGTTAAAGTTTCGAGAACATACCTTCACCGAAGAGTCAAGCAGTATATTGCTCCCTCCAACGTATATCTCACGAAGAGACCATGAGGATAAAATCAGAGAGATTAGAGCCCACACAGAAGCATACCGACAATCCTTTCCACGAACATTACGAGACTGGGATAGAATGGAGAACCGATAGAGGTACTCAGGGTACCCTCCGCCACACACCGTCAGGTGGCTTGCGGAGTATGGATGTAGATGTAGATGTAGAGATATCGTATTGCATTGGATTTTTATACTATATGATAAAAAGCATATTGCTCGAAAACTATGGGTGATAGAAAAAACAAAGGCTAGATTTGGATTCAGCTCATAAAAATCTATAAAGATCAGCTGTCAAAGTAAAAAAAGTTCTTCAAAAACATTTTTCGTTGGCCTGTGTTATTCTTCCTCGGCGCGATGGCATCTACCAGCAGGACAACGCAAGACGTGACACTGCTCGCAGTGCACTTGCGTGGTTCGAAGACGACTAGGATACGTTTGCCGTGCTCCCCTGGCCACTAAACTGCCAGTATCGAAAACTAATCGAGAAATTGTGGGACTACCTCAGTCGGGCTCTTCGTGCAGTGGGTCTTCAACCGAGAACCTTTGCGCAGCTGGAAACTGCACTGGAATCGCCATGGCCCCATGTCCCTTTCGGCACCTTCCAGAACCTCACTCACTCCCTTCCTCCAGGTCTCGCAGCGGTTCGCGCCGCAAAAGGTGGTTATTCAGGCTCTAGATAGGCGATCACATGGAAGGGACTGGACAGCGTATTAACATACAGTTGAGTCACGACGTGATGTGTGTGATGGACGTAGATAAATTGTACAGCTTTCCAGCAGGTGTATTCATAAGGCTAGACTAAACGTACCGTGGTGCGCACTTGAAAAGCAAATTAAATTTTCCGAAATTTGGGGCGCTAATAAATCAGGTGTTCTCAAGCAGGAAAAGTATACATATTAATGATTTTTCAGCTGCATCCCTTTTTCTTCGAAATGTAAAAAATGAACCATTCTCTACTACTTTATTTTTGTTACTACATATTCGTGTCTACACTTTCCTCTGCAGTTTTCCTCTAAACTGCTCCTTTCAGCACCATATATTGCTGGGTGCTGTAGGAGGTACTCTCATGAGAGTCTTCCATCAACTTTTTTCCTAATATTTCTAGCTGTTCAAACATAACTGAAATTTAAACATCTTGCTACAACATGACATTTTAGTTGATTTCTCTTTCTCCTGCTATGGTTTTCGCTTCCATACGTTGCTGTGCTACATATGTACACTCCTTAGGACTTTTCAATAAATTCCAAATAATTATTTCAGAGCAATCAACGTCGTCTGCTGAAGAAAGGTGTCATCTCTCCCGGAAATATGGTCCTCATCTTCGCTCACAACGCACAGTCTAAGTTTTTATGCAGAACTAGGCAGTTGGCAAATCGGAAGAGAATACAAGCATTAGGGTGTGGAGCTACAGACGAATGTTGAACGTTAGGTGGACAGACTGGGTAAGGAATGACCAGGTTCTCCGCATAATCGGAGAGGAAAGAAATATGTGCAAAACACTGACAAGGAGAAGGGACAGGATGAATCTATTAAGACATCACGGAATGACTTCCATGGTACTAGAGGGAGCTGTAGAGGGCAAAAACTGTAAAGGAAGACAGAGATTGGAACACATCCAGCAAATAACTGAGGAAGAAAGTTGCAAGTGCTACTCTGAGATGAAGAGGTTGCCACAGGAGAGGAATACGTGGTGGGCCACTTCAAACCAGTCACAAGACTACTGACGCAAAAAAATTTTTTTTCCTGCTTCACATTTGTCTTTTCTCCCATCTGCTATTTAGCAGACATATTTCCTTTTTTTATACTACTCTTCTTTGCTTTCATCTTAGCTTTGTTTATAATTTACCCTCATTGTATGCTATCCTGGTTGTCATTCCACTCAAACGTACTATGTCTTCGATGAGATTCATGAATTCCTTTCCGCACGTGAGTGAGAATTCAAATAATATCGTGGACTACCGTATCCCAGTAAGTTACGTCTTCCTTAATGTCGGACATGATGGTTATGTCGTCTGCGAAATTTATCTTAGATATATGTCCTCTCTGCCCTTCTATTCAATTTTCGTAATTTTTCCAGGGTTTTCAAAGTAATTACCAATTGCATTCTGCCTTCCACCACTGTCAGTACCATTTCCACTCCCATTTCCTTCCTGTAGATCACTCAACTTCCTCGATGTTTCATTTTGAAATTAAGTGGTACAAAATTCTGAATGCAAAAATTCTTATTCTGACATCGTTTTCCAGTACTTTACCTGAAGCGACAAACTGAACGTTCAGGTAGCATTTCTGGTACCTTCGCATTCTCTGAATCCAGTCCAGCAGTTATCTTAGCGCGAGACTCGATATAGATAATTCAAAAGATTTCGTACTAGAGGGTACCCAAATAAACCGGAATAACATTGTCGTGGACGGAGCTTGTGTAGTACACATTTCTGCCACTAGATGTGTGTAGCGCATCTCATTCCCAATCGGGTCGGACTTGTGTAAAATTCTGGCTGCTTTGCGTGTGAAGTTTGTTGTTTGACTGAGCATTAAGAATGATAGAATCGTTTTTCATTAAATGCGGACTTGGTAATGCATAAACTCTTGTTATTGAGCAATAAACTTTACTAGCCTGAAAATTGTAGGACGTTCATTTCAGTCAAATGCATCATATTACCACACGAAATCCCGATAAAAGAGAGATTGCAGGACCTGAAATACTACTAGAGCTTACGTGGACTTTGCGGGATAGATATTAGGTGACGTCTTTCTCCAACGCTGCTTTCTCGTCGTCTAGTAAGTATCTATGCCTGCAGAGAAAAGGGGGAGCGAGAGGACGCCGTACTGAAGTAGGTCGACATTCAATGTTGTGCAGTACTACGAATGAAAAATAACATAACCCGTCCCGCTGCAACTACAAGAGCAGTTTTGTTCAGCCGTGTCCCTGAGGTCTGCCAGAGTTTGCCGTAGACGAGGTCTAACATGAAAATACATTGGTTCTGGAATTCATATACTTAGAAATTATGCTCAGTTAGGTTTGATGACATCAAAATATGAACCATTTACGTCAACACGCGTCTGCATTCATTCCTCGTACTGCTAAACGCGTTGCTGTTGTTCATATCCGGCGAGGTTTCTCACAAACTCAACGGTATCTGCCTCCGGACTGAGAACAATAACGGTACTGTAGTAAACTTCTCGTCCACTGCTGAACATTACATCGCGAATAGGCTACAACTGTCTCACTTCGTTTTCAACTAGTGCTTCCCTCTTCATGTCCCTTGTTAGAGTGCGGATATCGATCCTATAGTTGAAGCATCGATTCTACCCTTAGGCATTTTGCTACAGCGCAGCAGCATCGCTAACGGTGATTCCCCACTGTTCTGGAAGAGAGAGACAGTTACCCGGAGAACTTTTGCCCCGAAGAAGTGGGTCAGTCGTGCCTGTGAAGGCCTGCAGGACAGACCCCGTGAGCTTGTGCTTCGCTCATGCGCACAAAAGTGAAGCATTTTGTGGAAAGATTATACTGAATGGAAAGATTATTCTGAAAGTCGCACTAGAGTTAAAACTCAAGTACATCGCGTATGCGTGTGAACAATGTGAGATTCTCATGTTTGGATTTAAGTTTCGTGTACGAGGAAACTGTTACGTAATAAAAAGGGGATCGTACAGTGATAAATCGGTAATTGTATACTGATACCATCGCGTAACAAGTGAGTGACACCACTTGAAGAGTGGACGCAGCCAGAACCAGAAAGGACGTTTTATAAGAATTTTAAGTAGAATAAATTTAACTGTGACGTACAAGAGACTTCACATATTTCAATCTCATCATTATTAATAGAAGATTCTGGAAGGAACAGTATCTTATAGCAGTGTCAATTAATAGACAGGGCATGCCTCGTAGGCTCACGGTCAGAACTTTAGTTATCCGCCCATGTACCTTGGGAGAGACTTCAATCTCTACAACTGGTTACATATTAATGTTCGATGCCTAACTTTTCTAACCAGCCAGACCACCCGACCACCTATATTTATCCATAAAAGGCGCTAAAATAGTATGGGCTGCTTACTCCCTCCACTCTTACAGCGGCCGTCTCATTTCTCCACAAGTTGTAAATAACCTTTCGTCCCCTGTAATTTAACTCTGTTACCTTCAGAACTTCAAACACTGTGTTCCAATCAACACTGTCAAAAGTTTTCTCTAAGTCTTGCGTTTGCGTTTCCTTCACCTGTCTTCTAAGAGAACTCGTGTGGTCAGTATTGTCTCGGGTGTTCCTACATTTCTCAGGATTCCAGACTGATTTTCCATTTTTCTGTACAGAATTCGTGTTAGTACTTTGCAACCATGACTTATTAAAGTAATAGTTCGGAGATATTCACACCTGTCAGCACCTGTTTTATTTGGAAATGCAATTATTATATTGTTCTTGAAGATTTTGGGTACACCGCCTGTCGCATACATATCACACACGATATGGAATATTTTCGTCGTAACTCTCCCAAGGATATCAGTAGATCTGAACGAATGTCGTCTATTCGAGGGACCTTATTTCCACATATTGCATTTCACACGTTTTGGTTCACTAGAGAACTCAAGCAGTTAAATGCCTTTGGTTGTTGAAACTAAAATACTTAGTTTCAAATAAATTCCACCTTTTTATGTTTGTTCGTTGAACATATCTATACAAAATGTCGGTTTACTAATGTTCTAACTCCCAAATAAATACTACTCGTAACAGTTGCTAGCAGGTAACACACCTACATTCATTAAACTAAAGTAACAGAACGATAATGTTCTTCGAGAAAATGGTAGGCAGTCAGTGTCTAAATGTAACAGGGGCTCGTTTAGAACTTCGGACGTTTCCTTAAGAAAGCACACGAGTTCTGTATTTCAGCAGCGACGCGAAACGTGAACTGAATACTACCTTCTGTTGGCCACGGCAAGTATTTTCAGCGGTGATCATGAACTCCACATAGATCTCCATTTATTTTTCTTTGAATGGATGAGAAACAAACGGAGTGCAATAGCGTTAAATTGCTGTCTTTAAATTACGAGCCCCAAAAGTTAATTCAAAACATCGTTAGTTGCATTTAAGAGCAGTGTTCGAAAAGGCGTTGCTGTCAATGAGTTAACACTAAGATGTTAAAATTAATTTGATCGTTTTTCATTCACTGAGTCTTGTGGGTACTTTCAAATGATATTTATAACACTCGTTTTAATAGCGAGTGGCTAAGACGCGGCTCTCGCATTCGGGAAGACGACGGCTCATATCCCAGCCCGTCCAGCAAGTTCTACGTTTTCCGAGATTTCCTTAAATCGCTTGAGACAAATGCCAGGATGGTTCCTTTGAAAGGCGCGCCCTATTTCTTTCGCATCATTCCTTCCCCACCCTAAGCTTGTGCTCGCGTCTCTGACGACGCTGCCGTTGACGGGACGTTTAGCCCTAATCTTCCACCTTGCATTTTAAACGTAACTCTTAGATAGTGTAACCCAATATTTCTACGAAACGTCCAACACTTTTAAGTAGTTTTCATTATAAACTAACTGTACTAGAATCCCTCATGCAGTACTCTGTAAAACTGCTTGAATACATAAATTTTAGGCGCGGGTTAGGCGAGCGGTCTAGGCGCTGCAGTCATTTACTGTGCGGCGGAGGTTAAAAAAAAAATTCAAATGGTTCCAAGCACTATGGGACTTAACATCTAAGGTCATCAGTCCCCTAGACTTAGAACTACTTAAACCTAATTAACCTAACGACATCACATACAGCCATGCCCGAGGCAGGATTCGAACCTGAACCGTAGCAGCAGCGCGGTTCCGGACTGAAGCGCCTAGAACCGCACGCCCACAGCGACCAGCCCGGTGGAGGTTCAAGTCCTCCCTCGGGCATGGGTGTGTGTGTTTGTCCTTAGGATAATTTAGGTTAAGTAGTGTGTAAGCTTAGGAACTGAAGATCTTTGCAGTTAAGTCCTATAAGATTTCACACTCTTTTGAACATTTGAACATAAATTTTATCTGCTATCTCTTGCGAAGCCATCGCACAACTAACTCATGAGCTGTATCAGGAATGCTACGCATCAGTTGTCAAACGCGTGGCGAAGAACCTCAGAATGAGCGGCATTCTTTGGGCAGCATCACAGACAGCTCGGGAATATTGCAGTACGAGGTTAAAGGCTCAAATGGTTCTGAGCACTATGGGACTTAACATCTGAGGTTATCAGTCCCCTAGAACTTAGAACTACTTAAACCTAACTAACCTAAGGACATCACACACATCCATGCCCGAGACAGGATTCGAACCTGCGACCGTAGCAGTCGCGCGGTTCCAGACTGCAGCGCCTAGAGCCGCCCGGCCACAGAGCGAGGTTAAAGGATGGTTCCTGTCAAATTTAGAGGAAGTTGAGATTCTTTGCACTTTAATAGAGGAGTTGAATGAGAAGAAAGCAGTGTCCAAGTGGCATTTCTGGGCCCATGTTAGTGATGTCTTCCTTGTGAAATACCCACCAGCATGTTCTAACTAGCGGCGATAGAGTCAATATCTTTTGTTGGTCAGTCCACATGGATGAACAAATTGCAACATAGACGTAGTAGCGTTTTATGTAAAATTTGATTGTACTTGACGCAGTCGATTATAAGGTAGGCAGCAGCAGCAGCAGCAGCGTTGAAGACTGTGATATACGCGTTGTAAGATACTGACATCTGTGGTAGGTGACGGCAGCTGCCTTTAGTTAACAACCGAGCCTTGTGAGAGTACGACACGACACCTTAAGATGTTCAAGATAAAGTCTTATGTTTGACAACGCACGTTTGCCGTTGGCTGTTTACTTTTGACACTTGGCTCTGAGCACTATGGGACTTAACATCTATGGTCATCAGTCCCCTAGAACTTAGAACTACTTAAACCTAACTAACCTAAGGACATCACACAACACCCACTCATCACGAGGCAGAAAAAATCCCTGACCCCGCCGGGAATCGAACCCGGGAACCCGGGCGCGGGAAGCGAGAACGCTACCGCACCACCACGAGCTGCGGACACTTTTGACACTGCTTAATGGCACAGACGCTTTAAGGTACGTTACACTACTGTACGACATAAATTTTTCATAGTTGTCAGTATGTATAGTATTGCGATGTATTAATTTTTCTACTTGTTCTAAAGCAGTTGTTGATGGGATAACGTAGTCCTGAAACAAGTCATAATTAATACAACACACGTTTGACAACTGGTGCGTAACATTGTCAATACTGATTTAAATTTTACATTTAAATTTAAATTACATGTAATCCGTACATCTATAGCACTGAAATGGTAATAACTAATAAGTGAATGGCGTGATAGGTCGATAGTTAACTAAAGAACTAAATTTACTGAATTTGTAAATTAACGCCATACAGCTTGTAATACTACACTTTAATTAGCCTGCTTATCCTTTATTGTTATAGTTTTGAAAGTGCACTATTATGTCTTTGATCCTACAGTTCATTCGTCGCATTTCATTAATCTTTAACTGTTAGATGATAATAAAAATTTGAGTAAAGGCTTTCAGCTCGCTTCTCATGGAGATAGGGCGTGTTGTAATGCAAATGCACAAACGATTTCTGTACTATAAATCGTAAAAATGATTGGTGCTGCAGCCACAGAGATAAGAAGAAACTGAACATGAAATATATTGTCACGACTCTACGAATAATCTGCTAAGGAGCAAACTCAAAAAAGTATAAACTATTTAAATATCGCCTGAGTTTTTAGTGCCTGGTAAGGAAACACTGTTTGATGTCGTGTCGTGTAAAAATCTAGACTACACGCTTATCTTTCAGTGCATGTACAAAAAGAGATTTTTATTTTCTTTTTTGCGGCTAGTGTCAAAAAATTTTTTTATAAGCTGATTTAGCAATATAGTTATCAGCCAGCAATACAATTGAAGCTATTTTTATGCCAACTTATCTGTGGCGAAAGTGGAAATATATTGCCGTTGTTGTCTGCAACAAGAAATATATATGCAGTGAGCTGATAGCCTGAAACAGTCAGATCGCCACGCCGCGTTTTGCGTGTCGCTTGTGTGTAGGCGGAGAGGACAGACACATTTCTAAACAATGTTTCTCAGTAGCGGACCGTAATGATGCAGTTCGTTCATGTCCTGAAATTAATTTGCACTCTTCATCCAGTTTTGCATTATTAAGTACCAGCGAATTACTAACAATAGACTAAAACATGTAGCCGATGCCCTACGTAAGATAGAGGATTCACAAAAGTAGCTCACCACAAATACTACACCATGCCATTACTCTTCGGAGTCAAGGTTTGTGGCATGGGACAGTAAATACCACGTCTTTTGTTGGAGGATGCCGTGCTAACAGTCAAAGTGTAGAAGACAACCGACTTTTTTTCTGAAATCTCCGTAGGGACACCGTGATTTAATTCACTTCATCTGAATGCTGGAACGATACACTCAATAAATGAACGGCTGATCTTGTGGGCCGTCCCTGATATTTTCGACGGGTCACGAGTTAAAGCTTTAATCTACCTCTGTTCCATTTCATGCTGTGCGTTTCAATCGGAAAGGAAATACTTCAGTACTGCCTGAATGTGTGCGTTGAATGAAGGTTTGTGAGGCAACTGGAAAAGTAGAACGTAATATTTGCACCATAACTGACGTTTCGTCTTTCTATTAGATTGGTAACAAATCGTAGCTGCAGCTGTATAGTTACCGGAATCATCAAAGTACCTTACACAGTTAAAGAAAACCAAATGCACGGAATTATCCTAAAGATGGTCCACTCACACTGCACTTAACGTCACATTCTGTCAAGTGCTGTTGTTTGTACTGGACACAACGTCAACGAACGTTGTGTTGCTCTTCCTAGCACTGTTCGCTGAAAGTGGAGTTATGAGGGACTTTTCGTTTGAAATAAAGCCGTAACGTAGTATTAGTGTAAAAGGAAAGAGGCATGGTAGTTATGTTTATTAATGACCAAGGAAAAATTAGTGAGATAAGTCGTACAGTACATCCGGTATAATGCTGAGGAAACGACAAAATAGGTAAAACGCATTCCAAAACTTCCTGAACATCAACATTTATTTACCACAGAAAATAGATATACATAAACACATGAAAAACTACTACGAACTTTTTGCATTACTCTTGGAATCTTGTTACATTTGTAACGGTAAAAATTGCGTGGAAAGCTTTATTTTGGTACATCACCAGAGACCGCCTATTCAGTGTTGATGCAACCGCAATGAAAACACTTTTCTCTTTATGGTCATCTTTATGCACGGTGCACACGCTCTCTGTGTCCAGTAGGGCGTATTGTTGCGTATTGTAATATAGAAATAATTTTTCGCTTTCTAATACTGGATGACTTTCGTGGCAGACAGGTTACATTAACATTTTGAAGTCGTCTTGCGTCTTTCGCAATGTGTCATGACCACATAAAAATCAATTAAAAGAGGAGCCATTAGAGTGCGAAGACCTATACTATAAAGTGAGTGTTCGAGGCGAGAAAATCCAGCTTTTCTTGGCAGCAGATAACGGCCCTTTAGCCTCAAAGCAGGACAATCTTGTTCAAAATCCTTGCCGTCTTCCTTGATAGCGCCATTTGACCGTATTGGGTAATGTTTTGTCTTTCGTTTCTGTGACGTCCAGTGTGAATCAATCCCTGTGTTTATGTTATTTCAGCGGTAATTTTACACTGTGCAAATAAAGTCTACGATGACAGAATAAATCTGACTGCAGAAATCTAGTATTTGGTTTGGTATCCTAGACAGACAATTCTGATCTGTCATCGCGGTTCAGTTTTTTCATCTCTTATATCCTTCAGTTTCAAGGAGTCGCTTCGACTTACGTTTGATAATAGAGATTTACCTTCGTCTTTGTATAGTGTGTGGCTGGAAGCATGTTCCGCAATATCTGCGTCACTGAACTTCATGAAATCAACGTATCTACGATAAAATATACACCGAATTTTCCTTTTACTTCCCCGTAATACGGGAGGTGTGTCGTAAAGCAAATTATTATAATTTAACCGTCTAGAATGATCAACAATATTGGTGCGATATGGCTCACTTACAAATTTTCTTACAAATCGTCTGAGATCGAAGATCTTTTAATAGACTACAGTTTCTAGACCAATTTCATCAGAATTTCGGTCAATTCCTGCATGCTGGCGTCTAATTGTGGAAGAATATAAGCTCTTCACTCATGTGTGAAGGATAATATGAAATTTCTCTTAGCGGAAATGTACTTCATTGGAACCGTCCAACGTGTCACTATTTGATGCAGTTGCATTAGTCTGAAGAACTACCTCTGACGGTTTCTAGTTGGACGCCTCTGAGTTTAGTACGTCCTCCTGAATTTTAGCACTTCAGACACCGATTAACAAAACTTATACCATCCATTGGTGATCTCCGCAACAAACCACCTGCCGAGGTTGCAACTTACCTATATTCCTAGGTTATTATCGTCAATGTCAACCTCCACAACGGCTCAGCCCTGCAGTCAGTCTTCTCTATAGTAAATTTTCCATTGTATACAGACTCAACGAAACGCTCTACTCTGTACTCTTTATGACGCTACTCATAGTAAAATTGGATATCTGTTGTTTCCTTAAATGAGATTAACATCATGTTAATGACTTTAGCCATATTATTGGTTCGAGGACCTCGTCAGTTGGTTGGTTTTCCTTTTAGAAAGAGCTCGCTCTTAAAACGCTGAAATTTATTTTATTGTTGTTGGTAGTTACAAATATGTGTGATAATAAAGATACTTATTTTTACTCACAGAAGCCTCAACGTCGAATTTGCAGGGTCGCTAATTGCTTAATTTCGTTAGATGTATCTCGTCGGGGGTAACTGCTGGTGCGCTTAGGTGTTTTTGTCTGTGTTAGCTACTTGTTTACAGTGATTTTTACAGCCTCGCAACAAAGAGGACCTATTAACAAATGAGCGTCTGTCTACCCGTTAAAATGTTATCCTTAAATTCGTTTGTTGACTCCGTATTATAGATATCAACAAAAGAAACCAGGATTGGAAAGCCGTTACTGATATCGTAGCTGTGCAATCCGAGGACGTACAAAACGTTAGGTTACTGAACGAAACAGCACATTCCACGTAAAGCGTCTGGTGGGTCATGAAGGACGAAGATCACTTTCTTATAACCTTGCTGACTGTAAGCGTACACAAGGCAACGCCTCTTAGAAATTACGGTTTCTCTGCTCCACTAATTGAAAAGCTCCATCAGACGATTGTCCAATTATCTGCGGCATGAGAAATAATCCTGAAGCTGTTAACTGCGGCACTAAACGGTGATGTGATTCATGTAGTCGCTCCGGATATTTTCCGCCCTCTGCTATCTGCCCCGTAAAACGACTTATATAGTGCTCCGGACCCATCTTCCTCCGCACTGGCGCACGTTTTACTGCTTTCTGGAGCTGCTTACTTAGTAAAACCGTAATAAAGCAATATCCGCTTTCCGTCCCCATGTCATACAGCACATTCCTTTTACGGCCGCGTTTCACGATCTTCTGTGGTCCAACGACGAAAAGAGTAGACGAATATGTTAGTCCCGCACTGTGCGCTGCGGTAGTTTGTTTCGTGATTCTGAGATGCGGTAGTATAAAATGAAGGCAGTTCACTATTTGTTTGGTGTTTGCCTTTAAGAAAAATGTGGTTGAGTAATATCGTGTAATGAAACAATCGACAGCAGAGATGAGCCTCAGTGTTACAGTGTCTATGAAAAGAGATTTTCTGTGGTGTTATGAAGCGTGCGCTTGTACACCACACCCGGGAAACTGGAGTTGTACAACGATGTTGATGATTATGAAGCATACGAATATGATACATTCTAGATGCCGGAAAGGAAGTCAAAATACGACGAAATTGAGAATGAGGAATTGGATATTTGTAGAAAAAGAGCACGGACGCTGAACACGCCCAGAATGACAAAGAAGAATGATGAGTACCGTGACGGTAGACACTTGCGGTAAACATTTCGTACATACCGGTTGTGGCTGAGGCGACGACGGCGTTGACTAGCACAGCGACACACGCCAGCGCAACAATCAGCGGTCCAAGTACTGCCGGCGGTGAGCCCATGGTAGCACTCCTACGAGGACGCCTCTCTCGAACCTCGTTCGTCACACGTTCAGCCGTTTCTAAGGAACCTGACACTGGTAAACCGCAGGAAATTTTGTCTTGCGCTCGGCTCCAGCACTGCATAGGAGCTGTGTCCGGGAACGTGCTTCCTAGCGCAGTCGTCGTTCGGATTGTGTCAATAGTGACAGTCTGGGGTAAGGTGGTTATTTACCTTTGTTGAGGTCTTATTATTTTGTTACGAGGTTGTGGGTGAGAAACGCGGAGATAAGAGTGGAGCACCGCCTTGTGTACGTGAGCGTCGGGAGGCACAGCACGGAACAGGAGCGCCAGCGACACGACGCGCGCGCCGCGTGATCGGAGCCGGGCACGGGCGGACAGTGACGCGCGGCTCGCGACTACAGCCGTCCTCTCAGCTCGGCTGCCGGAGCTCGTCTGAGGCAGCAGGCGGGCCGGCCGGCCGGGGCGAGCGAGCGGCCGCAGCCAGTCGGTGCGCGCCGGCCAGGCGCCGGCCAATGCGCCGCGGGTCGGCGCCGCGCCGCGGCCACTGCGCACGCGACTCGGCGCAGGTGCGGCACTGCGCAGGCGCGACGCCGGCCAGTCGCGGCGCCGTGAGGCGCCTGGAGGGGGCGGGGCCACAGCCGCCCGAGTCCCGTCGGCGGAGGCGCAGCCGGCCGCGGCGAAGGAGGAACCCCGAAATCACGGCACGCGCTCGGACAACTCAAGAGAGATTCGGCACCTGCTGCGCCGGTAACGATTTTAAGAAGGAACACTCTCGTACCCCATACCTGCACTTTCTTTAGCACAGTAGAGTGACGTAAGAATAAGACAACCCACGCTACGTTACTACCTGACTTCATATCAAAATCGGGTGGCATCCCTTATGAAGTTACTACTTGATCTCATATCAACATAGTGCATCCTTCTGTCGTCCATGCAGGACTGTTGTAAGGAACTGCGCCTAAAGTTAAAACATAACAATTATCTCCGTTGCTCACTGTTTGTATTTCATCCCACGGTGCGCTTCGGGAGTTTACACTCTCATCTTCAGGTGGAACAATGATATTGTCTTACATATTTTATAGCTGGATGCAACCAGTTGAGCCGGCCGGAGTGGCCGAGCGGTTCTAGACGCTACAGTCAGGAACCGCGCGACCGCTACAGTCGCAGATTCGAATCCTGCCTGGGCAATGGACGTGTGTGATGTCCTTACGTTAGTTAGGTTTAAGTAGTTTGTAACGTCCCCTTAGAAAAATTAATGAATTACTGTGCTGATAAACCACTACGTTATTTGATTTTCAAACAGCTGAGTAAAAGTCAACATACTCAGACATTCACTAAAGTGACACACAATACTTTTAGCGCAACGCAATCTGACTTTCAGTAATCCCTACAAAAGAATGGCCCTGACTAACAGTAATCTATACCTTTCATGAATTCTTACTTCACGAAAATCTTCGTTACTCGAACTACTGCAATACAGCGAGCGCCAATACTGTCAGCTAAATAAAAGATTCTAACTACTGAAGACACTAACTACTGATAGGCATAGTTAGCAAAAGAAAGATTTGCATGGAGAACAAACAATTTATTTACCTTAATAGTGTTCAAAAGTCATATATATCAGTTCATGGCATCCAGTCTTACAAATTTACTGTCTCTGATGGACACGCGTCCAGATCATCCGCTCTCAAAACTCCGCCATCTCTCTCCCCACATCCACCACTGCTGGCGGCTCACCTCCAACTGCGCAACGCTACGCTCTGTTAACAGCCAACTGCCCAACACCACAATAGCAAATTCCAACAATACCACCCAGCCACAGACGGCACACAGCACAGCCAGTGATTTTCGTACAGAGCGCTACGTGGCGGTGGCGTTACCAGTATAAGAACCTAAACAGCCTACTTACAAGTTCTAAGTTCAAGGAGACTGATGACATCAGAAGTTAAGTCCCATAGTGCTCAAAGCCATTTGAACCATTTTTTTTGCAGCCAGTTGTTTACTTTGCTACAACAACGTGTAACACGTACGTGTTAGTGCAATATGGTACTATGAACATAAATTTTAAACGGCAATAGAGTTACTTACAATGTGTTCCTGCGTACAGAACACTGCGGCTCGTCACAAATATACATTTGTATTGATTCGTGTTCTGTGAGAAGAAGAATTAAACCAAAACTGTATGTTTATAAAGAACTGCAGGGTTCTATGCACTGCAACAGATTGTAATTCTATCACCGTTTAAAATTTATAATCTTGGTGGTATATTGCTCTAACAAGTACCTGTTATAGAATTTTGTAGCAAAATATAAGCACAACAATCATCTGGCTGCATCCAGCTCGCATATGTGTAACATGTGGTGTCACCGCAAGGCACACCACACTGGCTAGGTTGCAGGCTTCAAATCGGCCCCGGTCCGTCGGTACACATCGGACCCGCGAGCCGCCACTGTCGACTCTAGCAGACCGAGCGCCGTCACTCGTCTGGTCTTACGAGACAAGCTAGCGCACTGCACAGTTCTACAGCCGACTTAAATAGGAATGGTTCACTTGTTATAGCTTCAGAGAGAGTGAGCATAGCCTTCAGCTAAGTCAGTAGCTACGACCTAAACATGCGCCACATACAGTTTATACACTGCCAATTCATCTACATGTGTGAAGCAATCAGAATTGTAAAGAAGAATTCGCAGTTCAGTCTATAACTGCACTTGTAAATATTATTGTACAAAGTCGAGATCAACGATCACCACTGATGCTGAATTAAAGCTAAGTCTTTAATTGTGTTCCTGTCTATTAACTTTCTAATCACCTAAGATGTTCCAGATACATGCCGTCAAGTATAGTTCACTGATCCTCAAGTCAACCTAAGTGATCAACGCGTGCAATTAATGGCCACCCCTTGTGAGCAGACTAAGAGTCAAATTGCGTGACTTAGACGGGTCACCCTTTTTCCATAGATCCGCCTTATACGTAACACAATATCATTTTTCCACATGAAGATTAGAGTGTA
The DNA here is from genome assembly GCF_021461385.2 of Schistocerca piceifrons. NCBI lineage: Eukaryota > Metazoa > Arthropoda > Insecta > Orthoptera > Acrididae > Schistocerca > Schistocerca piceifrons. Next base: position 648,272,183 of record NC_060142.1, read on the forward strand.
AACTCTCGAATCGGGTTGTGGGATGAAATAAAAAGAGTGACTGACGCAGACAGTTGTTGTATTTGAACTTATATTGGCATGGTGTGGGCTACTGAACACCTGTTCTTTCATGTGGGAGACACTTCAGCTTAAGTTCTTAGCTTTCATACTATTAAGTCCACATTTTTGCGCTTGTCTGACATGTTATACAGGACGTTGGAAAAAAGGAACCCATGTCCCGAAACGCAACGTTTCTCTTCTACGACGGTTTCAGTTCAGATGTGTAACGCATCCACGTATTTTGAGGGAGAGAGAATACTTTCAGAACTGTTTGTCCAGCAGGCTATACAGGATGACTTTCTACAATATCTGTATCAACGTTGGCGCTCGCCACATCATTCTCTCGTAATATGTTTTGCAGAGATCGACAGCTACATTACGGATATGATTACCCACCAGTTGTCAAAATAGTGCAACTTATTTAACATCACACGTATCAAGGCTGTATTATACCTGTATCAAGTTCGTATAATTAATAATCGTTTAGGTACAGTAAAAAATAATGAACACGTAGCAAACATGCAACTTGATAAGTGGATAATGTAGTCCCGAAACATATTGTTCAAACTAAATGACACACGACGTATAATTAACATTCGTTTAGGTACAGTCAAAAATAATGAACACATAGCAAACATGCAACTTGATAAGTAAGTAATGTAGTCCCGAAACATATTGTTCAAAATAAATGACACATTTTCTACAAGTGGTATATAATAATCCCCGTGCTAATATCGTGCTACAATTTTACCATGGGTTTACAACAGATAATAGCTGTAGAGTGTAACAGAGCAGGGAGATAGCATCTCGACCGAGCAGACTGTGTTCTTAGTCAAACGTGCATTCGCTGTTAGAGGTGGTTCTTATTTTTTGTTTGTTTTTTAAAAGTACTTCGACCAATGTTTCCTTCTTATTTTTAAAATTAAGTTCTCAAATATCTCCAAAGTGTACATTCGAGATATATGGTGTCTTTTATGCAGCAGTACAGCTCCCCACACGTTTGACCTCTGTAATTACGATTCAGGTACACTATATTAAAGGATTAGAAAGAGTTTCTGTAAATATAGACGGTGAAAATGGAGCGTAATTTGTGAACGGACTCTTATACGTTCACTGACGCAAGAAGATCGGTGTTTAGACATAAATAGTATAATAGCTTGATTCTATTCATTCTAAATTGTTTTAGGGTTGGAGGGGAAACCGATCTTAGTCTTGCCACAGAACCTACGAAGGAGATATTGAAACGTCCCCTTTGAACAATTTATACAGGACTGTGCTTAAACTGACACACAATATTTTTAGCGCAACGCAATCTGACTTTCAAAAATCCCTACAAAAGAATGGCCCTGACTAACATTAAACTATACCCTTCACAAATCACTTACCGCACAAAAATCTTCGCTGCTCAAGCTACTGCAATACAGCGAGCGCCACTACTGCCAGCTGAATAAAAGATTCAAACTATGGAAGGCACTAACTACTGATAGGGATAGTTAGCAAATGAAAGATATTAATAGGGAACAAACAATGTATTTACCTTGATATCATCATATATAAATATAGCAGTTCATGACAAATTTCAAAACTCCGCCATCTCTCTCCCCACATCCACCACTGCTGGCGGCTCACCTCCAACTGCGCAACGCTACGCGCTGTTCACAGCCAGCTGCCTAACACTACAATGGCGAGTATTACAACAATGCAAAGCAGCCACAGACTGCACACAGCACAGCCAGTGATTTTCATACAGAGGTGGCGTTACCAATAAAAAAACCTAAACAGCCTACTTACATAGCCCCCATGCTCCCCACAAAAAATTTTACAAATTGGTTTGGGCAGTGCCCAATACAGATTTGAAAAAATTTTTCATAATTACAATAACAAAGAAATGAAATGCACACACTTATTGATACAACGTTGGCCAAAAGCTAAAATTTTGTCACAGTCCATAAAGACAGTCCTGATCATTCATTACGGTAAAATATAGTGTTTTTCTCAAAGTCTGAGCAGTAGAAGAAAATGCACACGGAAGTAGTGGATTTCCATGCAGTCTTGAAGAAGTAGTGTTGTCCTTCCAACGGAAAGACAGTGCTGACTCTCGACATGCAGACAAGTATTGGGTCACAACAGAGCAAACCCACTGCAGAGTCAGTCGAAGTTTTGATGAATATTGGTAGGTCATCACAGAGCAGACCCACTGTAGTCCTGGTAGAGATTACGATATTGGTGGGCCACCAGAGGCGCAGACCCACTGCAGTCCTTGTAGAAATAATGGTACTGATGGATCATCAAAGATGTAGACCCACTGTAGTCCTTGTAGAGATAATGGTATTGGTGGGCCACCAGAGGTGCAGACCCACTGTAGTCCTTGTAGAGATAATGGTATTGGTGGGCCACCAGAGGTGCAGACCCACTGTAGTCCTTGTAGAGATAATGGTATTGGTGGGCCACCAGAGGTGCAGACCCACTGTAGTCCTTGTAGAGATGACCAGCAGCCATCTGTTGCGATTGTGCAGGTGCACATTCACCGTCGAAGAGTCTTGCGGAGAATATAGCAAGTCCATAAACCACCACTTGTGCACTCACAAAGTTTTTGGAATTGTCCTTAGAACCAGTAATGCTGTTATCCAGTCCCTTGCTGAATTATTAACACACGTGCAAACACTAACAGTCCCTACTTCTCACATATTGTCCATATACTATGACCAACAGAAACGTGTGCAGTGAAATGTAACTTACAAGTTAATAATAAGATGAACTGGTGTCAATTACAATTTTATAAATTTACAACATGAAAATACAATTACAAAGGTACAAAATACATCATTAAAGAACATAATAATACAGATAATATTTGTAGTACAGGCTTTACAAAAGAATCGAACTAACATATACATCAGTGGAATTATGACATGAGTACATACATAAAAGATCACAATAACTTTTGAAACATCAACTTCACACATGAACATTAAACAGAATGGAATTAATAATGTCTAACATCTTTACAAAGTAAATAACATATTATTAATTCCAATTATATTCGAGGATAACAGTATTCCTCATCATAGTGAATGTAGCTTAATATTAAAAGAAGAAAAAAATTCTATGAAACTACACAGAGACAGGAAGAAAACAAATACACAAGGGCACACAAACATATAGTGGGATAACACAAAAGGGAAAGGACAGGGTTTGTTTTACTGCAGTATTTTGCAAACAAAACTTTCTTTACTTCTTGGAGATCTCCCTTCATTCATCATTATTCCCAAAAAGTCCTATCTATACCTGCTTTCTGTATTCTATTCATATTTCTTTCAATATAATTTTTTTCCACTGTACAGTATCCTATTTCTTATAAATTTATAATAGTTAGTTTCTTATATAGTCTACCCCCTCTTAAGCTAACTTAAATCTACTGAGCTCAGATGCTAAACTAAGGGACGAGGCAATGCAGCAGCACATAAAACAATTAATATAAACAGCAATAAAAAAATGGAAAATCGCAAAGCAAGCTACAGTAAATCTAAATTACCAAGCAATTCAACATTACAACTAATATGAGGCAATGCGCAGCACCAAAAAAATAAATCTGGCTTAGCAGAGTAACACAAATTAAAGTTCAGTAGCACTATGCCTGGCAAACAGCAGCTTATATCTAAACATGACATAGCTCAAGCAGAAAAAATAGTACACTAAAGATAACAATGCAGATAAGGGAAATGTATAATCACACCTTAATGTCTAAGTAATTAAAGTGGTGCACCACAACAACTTATTGTAAAAGAAATATTACCATGTACTCGAAAAGAAAATTATGTGTTACTGTTACTAGTTCCTTCTTATTGTTCTTTCCTTTCCAAGTGCTCCTTTTTTAAAGAATGTGGATCATAAAATAATTATTTAATAGATCTGTTGACAGAAAGTGTTCACATTAGCAAATGCATTTCATTTTATAAAAGCAATGCTGCCACACAGCTGGAAACCAGATATCAAATGAAATAAGCAACTATGAAAAGCAAAGTATAAAAATATCATTCAGTAGTCATGTGACATTTCATAAGTTAGTAGAAACTCTCTCAACTCTCATAAAAAGACGCTTGTCATAATCAGGTGTGCAGATGTAAAAATATTTTTCGTCATTTCATTAGGCATTTCAGTAAATATCGTAAATTAAGAGCTAGTGTAATCATATGTTTTCAAGTTCGACCGTGTTGTTTTTGCGATGCTTTCTACAAAGGAACGTCAGAAGCGAGGTTAATGGCGTCCCCTTTTTTTTCTACCTGTGCCGCTGAAAAGGGCTCGCAATAATGGCTTTTCCTCCAGGCAACTGGCACACCTGGCCGCTCTCAACGCATTACGTCACGGTCACTTACCTTTCTTACCGACATATTTACGACAGCAGTTTCCGCTACAGTGACAGTCTCATATAAACATTTCACAGGTCGAAAATTTGCGTAACAAATGTGTAGAAACAAAAATCCTGTAAATATAACAGTGTTCAAAAAATTTTCGCCAGCATTGTGATACATTCACGCATTTACACACATTTCATAACTCTTAAAGTACAATTCTTGGTTTCCAACATCCTTTTTCACAAGTCAAGAGTCCCTACCCACTATTCATTACTCCTTACCTTATTACACATATACGTATCCATCGACACTCGTCAATATTTCGTCATTATAAATATGAAGCATAATCAAATAACTCATATAGCCTCAGCCTATTAATCGTAAACATACCTCAGCAGCATAATACACATCGTCATCGTAAAAATAACATCATAACACCTCAGTCAAATCTCAAAATCGTCGTAGCTTCCTCCAATAATTAAAAAAATTCTCTGCTCATGTCAAAAGTGTCATCTGCCTCAAACGTACTTTAAAAATCATGAATCCATACCAAATACATCATTCAAAGCTCTCATAATATCACAATGGTTCCGAAAATATATGAGCATTTCACAAAGTACAGACAAAATACAATTTCATAAGTGTGAAGTTATCCAACTGTGTAATTGCGTAAACATCTGTCACTGATGTAATAAAAAAAGTTTATCTATCAGTTACATGATCAGATAGCTGTGTAATTTGTGTGTTAGAGAAATATGGTACCGATGTGTAATGTTGTATAAGCAAATACCATATTAGCTAGGGTTCCTTGTGGTTGCCAAACACATGGTACACAAAGTAGGCGTATACCCCCCTGAGGATTAATGTAATTATACCCTCAGGTGTTACAGATTACAGCAATGGAATGAAATGTATCACGGAAAACTTTCTTTGTAATTCAAAAATCTTTAAAAATAAATGTTTTAAGTACAAAATTAATCACTCAAATACGTGTACTGTAGCGCTAAATGTGCGTCTTGTTGCAACATAATCTGTGTGGAAGTGTAGTAGTTATCGTCCGCCGAAAGCTAAGTTCTGCAGAAGTCAATGTACTTACCTCATAATACACAAAAGTGAAATGCTTTGCGTATAAATGTCTTAGTTATTACGCTTATTGCCGTGATGAGGAAAGTACTGTGCTGTAACGTATTGTTGTGCTATGGAAAAGGCAGTCTCATTGTAGCTATACCACAAAAGTTACTACTAAAACATGTTTTACTTTGCAGAATAAAACAGAAAAACTGTGCAGATGTAAAACAGAAACACCGCAAAAGCAACATTGTATATTGTCACTCATTAGTAGCGTCGTGATAAAATCGTGCAGCTGTCACATAAACCAACCACCGTGTCATCTGGTATCTCACAGAAAGTACTTTAAATCCAGAATATATTTTCAAGTAAACCGAAATGTTGCATTAGAATCTCATTAGCAGTACCAGTATATGTTCTAAGTATGTGAGCCTTATAGACGTTACGTAATCGTGCAACTAACAGGCAAGAATGTACAAATAACAACATTGTGTCGTCTGTTCACTATAACAATGCATTCATAATTTCTGTTGAAATAAGTTCTCTTGGTTCTTGATTGGATATTTAACTTCAAACATTGTTGTATGTTAACAGATTCTAAGTCTGACAAAGCGTACTAGTAGCGTCAATTGAAAAGTTTTATGGCAAAGACAAAGTTAAAAAGCAGATTATCTTTCAATAAACGGTTTTATATGTGAAGTGTGGTGAAATCCTTTACTCTTCATAGTACTCAGAGTTTGAACTCGAATGCGATTGTCATGCGGTATACGTCGGTAAAGAATGCTAAAATTTTTCTCAAGGCTAGCGTCTTATGTTATTTTTCTCGGAGCCAGCGGGCGCACGCGGCTGCCTGCTGTGCGAGTCATTGTCTGTCTCTTTGTTGACGAGCGCCGTTATTGGGATTTGGAGACCTAACTTCTACAAATTCACCGTGACGAGAGGGCCCTGCTCTGTTTGAATCCCGCCAGTTCTGATGCAATTCAGGTCTGTCGTTACGATCACATCGGCTGTCGTCATGTCGGTATTTCCTGTAGTTTCTTTCTTGTCGGTTAAGTGGTGGAGAATTTCTCCCTGAATCGTAACTGCGTGCTGGACCGTTGCGTCTCAAGTTATTCTGTCTCCCGTAATAATAATTGTTTTGGTTCCCATATTGTCTGTTTCTCTGATTGTCTCTGTGATAGTCATTACCGCGGAGAGGTGATCTTTCCCTGTAATTATTACTACTCTGCCAACGGTTGTCATACGGGTGGTGTCTGTTTTGGTCACGATTTGTGTTGTGAGAATAGCCTTGTCGCGTCCAGTTATTATCGAGGAATTGTGACGGATGTGACCTGTAATTGTTGTGTTCCTGTTTCCGCATTCCGCGATTGTCAGTGTCAATTTCCAATTCTTGTAACAGTCCCTGAAAAGCTTCAATGTCGTCTTTGCAACGTCCTGCCAAAATAATGTGTCGTAAATGTTCAGGCAATTTGATTAAGCAAATGCGGATAAGTTCTGAGGGGCTGTATGGGTTTGACAGGTGCAACATGTCTTCAAAATATTTCATAAGACTGGAAAATTCAGATTGTTCGGAACGTTTCATCATTATGATGCTTTGTTTTACTCGGTCTTGTGTGGCCTGAGACCAATATGCTGAGAGGAAGGCATGGTAAAACTCTCCTTCACTGTGGCAATCGTGAATGACCGACCGCATCCTTACAGCTGGTTCATTCTCTAAGTAGCCACACATAAATTCTAATCTGTGCTCTAATGACCAGTTGGGAGGAAAACAATGAGAGAATTGATGGAGCCATGCTTGTGGATGAATGTCGTTGCCAGAATTCTTAAATGTTTTGAATTTACGTGTAGTAATGAACAGCTTATAGTCAAAGTCATCATGTCGGCGAGTCGCATATCGGTCATTGTTACGTCGTTTCGGCGGTTCCATTTCAAAATTCGGTGCACCTTGCCAATTTCTTTCATAACTTCCGAAGTGTCCTGTGTTATTATTTTGTGGTTGTTCCGTATTTCTAAGTCCCTCTTCCCGTATTGGAGCGCGAGTTGCCTCTGAAATACGTAATTCTTGTATTACCTGAGTCAGCTGATCTTGTACTTCCCGGATTTCTCTTTGGTGTTGCGTATTAATTTGATTCTGATTTTGTTTTAATTTCCTAATTTGTTCGCACTCTTCTGTGTCATTAAAGACTACCGGTTTTGTGTCGTTCAGATTATCATCTACCTTCGTAGATAAGTTAGTGAACTGATCCGAAAGTTCGGCTACTTTCTCCGATAGTGAACACATTTCCTCAATGTGTTTTTCTGAACCAAGTTTCAGAGTGTCCATTTGTGTTGAAATCGAATCTACTGTGTCCTTCAAGTTTTCCTGAGTTTTTGCAAGTTGCGTAACCGAATCGGTAGATGCAACTGAGTCAAATTTAGCTTGCAAGGTCTCATGATTTTCATGAACAATAATTTGCAGTTCTTTTATGGCTGCTTCGTGATTCTGTAATGCCTTTTCATGCCGCAAAAAAATAGGTTGAAAATGCTCACAAATTTGAGTTTTTACGTCATTACAGACTTTTTGACATTTCGATTCAATGTTATGTAACTCAGTAGTTAAATCTTCACGCGTTTGTTCAAGAGTTTGTTCCAATGAGTCTAACTTTTGAAGCTGTTGCTGTGTTTGTCTCTGATTTTGTTCCAGTGTGTCTAACTGTTGCTGTGTTTGTCTCTGATTTTGTTCCATTGTGTCTAACTTTTTAAGATTTTGTCCCATTTGTTTCTGATTTTGTTCAAGTGTTGTGTCTAACTTTTGTAGCTTTTGTCCCATTTGTTGCATTAACTGTAATAACAATGCACTGGTGTCTGAAACATGTTCCTCAGTGCTTTTCGGCAGTGAATTTGCACCGGCAACATTCACATTTTGACAAGCGGAAAACGTGTCTTGACTCATTTGGGAAAATGGTGAGGACGCAAAACCTGAATCTACAGTATTTGCAAAATTGTGTCCTGTCATTTCGGATTCCTGAGGCGAGTTGTTGCCGACCGATCGATCGATAATGCTTCCCTCTTCACTAATTGTTTCACTGTCCACGCCATTGTTTGCAGCCCGCTCCATTTCCCTATGCACAATTACCAAATTACTACTTTGAACATCAGTTAATTCATTACTCGGTGGCGCTAACACACTGCTTTCATTTTCACTGTCATTTCTCAGTTTACTTTGGAGCCTAGTATTACGTTTTTCACACGCCATTATTGTCACAGTATTTCACACGACAACACAGAAAAACACAATTTGAAGATCAAAAATAAGAGCACACATTAACATAGCACTGAACATAATATCTAGTTAATTGCAGCTGCGAAATACTTGGTGCAAATCTACATGCATACCACAACTGTTTTACTGTACAACAATGAAAGTCTGCAACTACAAAGGAGATTTTCTCTACAATTACGCGCTAGCAATAAACAAAATCTACACTAATTACACAAACTACAACAAAAAATCAGAAGATTCCAGTGAGGTATCCTCGGCTAAGGGTCGACATATGAAACGTCCCCTTTGAACATTTTATACAGGACTGTGCTTAAACTGACACACAATATTTTTAGCGCAACGCAATCTGACTTTCAAAAATCCCTACAAAAGAATGGCCCTGACTAACATTAAACTATACCCTTCACAAATCACTTACCGCACAAAAATCTTCGCTGCTCAAGCTACTGCAATACAGCGAGCGCCACTACTGCCAGCTGAATAAAAGATTCAAACTATGGAAGGCACTAACTACTGATAGGGATAGTTAGCAAATGAAAGATATTAATAGAGAACAAACAATGTATTTACCTTGATATCATCATATATAAATATAGCAGTTCATGACAAATTTCAAAACTCCGCCATCTCTCTCCCCACATCCACCACTGCTGGCGGCTCACCTCCAACTGCGCAACGCTACGCGCTGTTCACAGCCAGCTGCCTAACACTACAATGGCGAGTATTACAACAATGCAAAGCAGCCACAGACTGCACACAGCACAGCCAGTGATTTTCATACAGAGGTGGCGTTACCAATAAAAAAAACCTAAACAGCCTACTTACAATATTTACGTTGTCCAATGGAAGTCTGGATTAGGGTAACGACATGGAAATCTGGTCCCTGCATCAACACGAGAAGTCCGCGGTTTTGATCACTGTTCCACATTGTCAATTATCATTCTAATAAAAACAGACAAATGTCCTATGAAGATATTTTAAGAAACAAATTACGCAGGTACGACAGTGAAATTAGCATGACTGATGCTGTGCATGGTAACAGACGTAATCTTCGGCGACCTGAGCCTACGCTAATAAGCCAAACTTTCTTACCATGACACTTCAAAAATGACCACTTCGACGACCAACCTGTAGAACAGTAATTCCAGTTCACACTATAAGACCTAAAAACGCCATGCTGTTCATTCTCAACCCACATTATTATCAGAAAATCACCATACAGAATTAAAAGAGGGAAACGAAGAGAGGATCGGCTAAAACAAATAAAATTGGTAAAGACTTGAAGAGAAAAACAAGGAGATCTTTGGAATGACAGGAATGCTAGGAAAACTGGATCAATAAATGGCATAAAAGACTGAAAGACAGAAAATCCCTGAAAACCTAATTCTGGGTGATCGAATGGGGATTTTACCCACTCCTCCCGAAATGTTTTAATCACTGTGACACTTCGAGTCGTTGAAAGACGACCGTTCCATCGAGGAAGTCGCCTAAGATCCCCACCCACTTGACGTGGCTGGGTCGACTCTGCCTGAATGTGTGAGTTGAATTAAGGTTTGCGAGGCAGCTGGAAAAGTAGATGGTAATATTCGCACCATAACTGGCGTTTCTCTACCACGGTTTTGAATGGATCGTTAGCTGTACCTTTAGCCGTTCCATCTCCGTACCGTTGCGTAGATTCAACTCTTCGTTTTGGTCTCTGTAAGACGTCGGATTGAGCCAGAAGCAAGTTAATGAAAACGTACACACATTTACATTCGGGTAACTCCAACGTGTCGCCGCCAGACTCAAACTGCACATCCCCTACATTTCATTACTAAGTGAGTTATCGCCATGTTCCTGCCTTTTCCTGAGCATCTTTTAACTCACTGGTTTCGTTGATTAACTGAAGTTTTTCATCCGTTAAGCAGTGACACCTTCCTTGTACCTCACATCTTAGCAGTCACAAACAGGTGGGCGAAGATCTGCAAAGTGGCCGCGATACTTAGGCCCACGCATTTTAAGTGTTCCGTGTATGAAAAATGGGCCTATGAGCTGATGGTTCACTATCCCACACAACAGATTTACACTCCTGGACAATGACGTTCCACCTGACAAAGCCAATGTGGATTGTCAAAAAACCAATGGTGGATGTTTCGGCGATTTACCTGGCCGTGACTGGTACATGTGACTTCATCACTAAACACGATACATGATACATCTTGAGTATCTTGTCTCAGTGCCCATGTGCAGCAGTTAACACAATTCGCATAATCGTTTCCCTGCAGCTCTTGATGCATACAGATGTGATAGGGCTGGGACCTATGTCGACGGGGAGAATGCGTAGGACTCTTGACTGACTCGTGCCACTTCCTTGTGCGATTGCGCTGGAGCTAACGATCGGATTAACTGCAACGGCAGCTTGAACGTTAATTTCCCCCTCTTCTGTGGTCACTTGTTTCCTCACGTTACGTTGTCTAGGTGTTACACTACCACTTTCACATAACTGGATTAACAGGTCGATGTTGTTGTTGTTGTTGTGGTCTTCAGTCCTGAGACTGGTTTGATGCAGCTCTCCATGCTACTCTATCCTGTGCAAGCTCCTTCATCTCCCAGTACCTACTGCAACGTACATCCTTCTGAAGCTGCTCAGTGTATTCATCTCTTGGTCTCCCCCTCCGATTTTTACCCTCCACGCTGCCCTCCAATACTAAATTGGTGATCCCTTGATGCCTCAGAACATGTCCTACCAACCGATCCCTTCTTCTGGTCAAGTTGTGCCACAGACTTCTCTTCTCCCCAATCCTATTCAGTACTTCCTCATTAGTTATGTGATCTACCCATCTAATCTTCAGCATTCTTCTGTAGCACCACATTTCGAAAGCTTCTATTCTTTTCTTGTCCAAACTATTTACCGTCCATGTTTCACTTCCATACATGGCTACACTCCATACAAATACTTTCAGAAATGATTTCTTGACACTTAAATCTATACTAGATGTTAACAAATTTCTCTTCTTCAGAAACGCTTTCCTTGCCATTGCCAGTCTACATTTTATATCCTCTCTACTTCGACCATCATCAGTAATTTTGCTCCCCAAATAGCAAAACTCCTTTACTACTTTAAGTGTCTCATTTGCTAATCTAATACCCTCAACATCACCCGACTTAATTCGACTACATTCCATTATCCTCGATTTGCTTTTGTTGATGTTCATCTTATATCCTCCCTTCAAGACACCATCCATTCCGTTCAACTGCTCTTCCAAGTCCTTTGCTGCCTCTGACAGAATTACAATGTCATCGGCGAACCTCAAAGTTTTTATTTCTTCTCCATGGATTTTAATACCCACTCCGTATTTTTCTTTTGTTTCGTTTACTGCTTGCTCAATATACAGATTGAATAACATCGGGGAGAGCCTACAACCCCGTCTTACTCCCTTCCCAACCACTGCTTCCCTTTCATGTCCCTCGACTCTTATAACTGCCACCTGGTTTCTGTACAAATTGTAAATAGCCTTTCGCTCCCTGTATATTACCCCTGCCACCTTTAGAATTTGAAAGAGAGTATTCCAGTCAATATTGTCAAAAGATTTCTCTAAGTCTACAAATGCTAGAAACGTAGGTTTGCCTTTCCTTAATCTTTCTTCTAAGATAAGTCGTAAGGTCAGTATTGCCTCACGTGTTCCAGTATTTCTACGCAATCCAAACTGATCTTCCCCGAGGTCGGCTTCTACTAGTTTTTCCATTCGTCTCTAAAGAATTGGTGTTAGTAATTTGCAGCTGTGGCCTACTAAACTGATTGTTCGGTAATTTTCACATCTGTCAACACCTGCTTTCTTTGGGATTGGAATTATTATATTCTTCTTGAAGTCTGAGGGTATTTTGCGTGTCTCATACATCTTGCTCGCCAGATGGTAGAGTTTTGTCAGGACTGGCTCTCCCAAGGCCGTCAGTAGATCTAATGGAATGTTGTCTACTCCGGGGGCCTTGTTTCAACTCAGGTCTTTCAGTGCTCTGTCAAACTCTTCACACAGTATCGTATCTCCCATTTCATCTTCATCTACGTCCTCTTCCATTTCCATAATATTGTCCTCAAGTACATCGCACTTGTATAGACCCTCTATATACTCCTTCCACCTTTCTGCTTTCCCTTCTTTGCTTAGAACTGGGTTTCCATCTGAGCTCTTTATGTTCATACAAGTGGTTCTCTTACCTCGAAAGGTCTCTTTAATTTCCTGTAGGCGGTATCTATCTTACCCCTAGTGAGATAAGCCTCTACATCCTTACATTTGTCCTCTAGCCATCCCTGCTTAGTCATTTTGCACTTCCTGTCGATCTCATTTTTTAGACGTTTGTATTCCATTTTGCCTGCTTCATTTAGTGCATTTTTATATTTTCTCCTTTCATCAATTAAATTCAATATTTCTTCTGTTACCCAAGGATTTCTACTAGCCCTCGTCTTTTTACCTACTTGATCCTCTGCTGCCTTCACTACTTCATCCCTCAGAGCTACCCATTCTTCTTCCACTGTATTTCTTTCCCCCATTCCTGTCAATTGTTCCCTTATGCTCTCCCTGAAACTCTGTACAACCTCTGGTTTAGTCAGTTTATTCAGGTCCCACCTCCTTAAATTCCCATCTTTTTGCAGTTTCTTCAGTTTTAGTCTACATGTCATAACCAATAGATTGTGGTCAGAGTCCACATCTGCCCCTGTAAAGGTCTTACAATTTAAAACCTGGTTCCTAAATCACTGTCTTACCATTATATAATCTATCTGATACCTTTTAGTATCTCCAGGGTTCTTCCATGTATACAACCTTCTATCATGATTCTTAAACCAAGTGTTAGCTATGATGAAGTTGTGCCCTGTGCATAATTCTACCAGGCGGCCTCCTCTTTCATTTCTTAGTCCCAATCCATATTCACCTACTACGTTTCCTTCTCTCCCTTTTCCTACACTCGAATTCCAGTCATCCATCAGTATTAAATTTTCGTCTCCCTTCACTATCTGAATAATTTCTTTTATCTCTTTATACATTTCTTCAATTTCTTCGTCATCTGCAGAGCTAGTTGGCATATAAACTTGTACTTCTGTAGTAGGTGTGGGCTTCGTATCTATCTTGGCCACAATAATGCGTTCACCATGCTGTTTGTAGTAGCTTACCCGCATTCCTATTTTCCTATTCATTATTAAACCTACACCTGCATTACCCCTATTTGACTTTGTGTTTATAAGCCTGTAGTCACCTGACCAGAAGTCTTGTTCCTCCTGCCACCGAACTTCACTAATTCCCACTATATCTAACTTTAAGCTATCCATTTCCCTTTTTAAATATCGTAACCTACCTGCCCGATTAAGGGATCTGACATCGCACGCTCAGATCCGTAGAACGCCAGTTTTCTTTCTCCTGATAACGACATCCTCTTGAGTAGTCCCCGCCCGGAGATCTGAATGGGAGACTATTTCACCTCCGGAATATTTTACCCAAGAGGACGCCATCATCATTTAATCATACAGTAAAGCTGCATGCCCTCGGGAAAAAGTACGGCCGTGGTTTCCCCTTGCTTTCAGCCGTTCGCAGTACCAGCACAGCAAGGCCGTTTTGGTTATTGTTACAACGCCAGATCAGTCAATCATCCAGACTGTTGCCCTTGCAACTACTGAAAAGGCTGCTTCCCCTCTTCAGGAACCACACGTTTGTCTGGCCTCTCAACAGATACCCCTCCGTTATGGTTGTACCTACGGTACGGCTATCTGTATCGCTGAGACACGCAAGCCTCCCCACCATCGGCAAGGTCCATGGTTCATGGGGGGAACAGGTCGATAAATACGAGTAATAGCAGAGATGGCTGACCTATATTGCGATACCTTGCCGCATACGCCGTACAAGAACGAACTGCATTCTTCATACACTCTCAATAGGCTATGAGCATGTCGGCTTCTTTGCGCTGGTAAATCCCGCTGTCCATTCACGACTTAAAGCTTTGATTGCCACATACTAACTGACCAGCAATTCGCACTACACTCAAGGAGAATACAAGCACACTGTAAGCAAATTTAACAACACCGTACCTAGCAACTACGCAGGTTGAGTGGCACAAACAAGTGTCGGTGAGGAAATTTTTCAAACTACGATATCTCGTAAACGACTTACGCTAGTATCCTGTAACGAACGCCACTGACATACTAATTTACAATACTTTCAGTCTGTTAATGCCAGTAGATATTGTTCCACTTAAAGAAGTGTATGTTCCCATAGAAATATACTTTAAAGTGTCATTACAGTCTGTTGATTGGCTATCAATACGAGCCCCTGACTATCCTGTTCTGTGAAAACCGTTCATCAGTAACACTTGCCATTTTCACAGTTGCTGCGGGGCAACTCTTACGTGATTCACTCTATTTATACATCCGTAGTATTAAGTGTGGTACGTAGAAGTAACTATTATTGTGTTGAATACATTGGCAACTACTCAAATGTGTGTGAATTCCCAAGAGACCAAGCTGCTTAGGTCATCGGTCCATAGAGTCACACACTACTTAAAGTAACTTATACTAAGAACAACACACACACCCATGCTCGAGGGAGGACTCGAACCTCCGGCGTGAGGGGCCGCGCAATCCGTGACATGACGCCTGAAACCGCGCGGCTACTCCGCGTGGCTTGGCGACTACTCTCGAGGAGTTTTGTGCCCAATCTTCTCGATCGGACACCATGTCGGCACTAGTGGTTCACACGATAAAATTATCAAACGGAAAGATAAAACAGGGAACTACATGTGCGGGGCAAAAGACGTTGTTTCATCAGTGATGTGGTAAAAGTGTGTTAGTGTCGGTCTAAGGCGCTGCAGTCACGGACTGTGCGGCTGGTCCCGGCGGAGGTTCGAGTCCTCCCTCGGGGATGGTTGTGTATGTTTGTCCTTAGGATAATTTAGGTTAAGTAGTGTGTAAGCTTAGGGACTGATTACCTTAGCAGTTAAGTCCCGTAAGAATTCACAAATTTTTTTATATTAGTCTACACATGAGCGGGCTAATACAAATAATATAAACAACTTATCTTACATGAGACGACAGCAAATTACAAAATGTTTTATCAAAAAATAATTCAACATGCTTCCTCTGTCAAATTCACAATAATGATGGTATACATTAGCACTAGTTTGAAGGCTTCGCGGCAGACAGCAGCGATGTTCAAGGCAAAAAATATGATATGGTCATTTTTACCCATCTTACCCACCTCTTATCACACACCGACCAGGAAATGAAAAACTGTTTTCATTCTAGCCTAGGACAACACGGCGCTGAAAAGTGGAGTATTCGAGAAAGGAAGGTTAGAGCTTAGATTACCATCGGTAGAGTTTGGGTACACTGAGGTGAACGAAGTGAAGCAGTCTTTGCCTTATTATGGAAACTCTTCAGCTGCCCTTCTGAAAGAATTTAAATACACGATTGTGAACCAGTGTAGGAATAACGGGACCTTAATAAACGCCAGTGTGTTGCCACCCTTCTTAGAGAAACTACCTTCAACATTGTCAGTGCTTGGAAGATGGACAAGGGTAACTGAAAAGATATAAGGAGTAGCAAAATGTAGCGCTGCAATAAATTCTTTGTCGTCATTGTAATGATAGAAAGATCAATTACGAAATGAAAGCTTACTACGTAGAGTTGTAGTTGAAAGAATGTAATGGAATGAACTTGCGACGGTTGTGGCCGAGCGGTTCTAGGCGCTTCAGAATGGAACCGCGCGACCGCTTCGGTCGCAGGTTCGAATCCTGCTTCGGGCATGCATGTCTGTGATGTCCTTAGGTTGGTTAGGTTTAAGTAGTTCTAAGTTCTAGGGGCCCGATGACCTCAGATGTTAAGTCCCGTAGCGCTCAGAGCCATTTGAACCATTTGAATTTGAACTTGTTAGGAAAAGCTTACAGGTGTAGGGAACACGAGTTCTTCGTCCTTACCTGCAGGGTCCAACGAGGCAGCGGACCGTTCTGAGCGATGGAAACAACTGGCGACAGCTGAGCGGGTCGGGGACGTAAGGCACACGACGCTTAGTGCGGCCGGGGTCGGCATGCGAGTGGCGGCTGAGCAGTGGCGGCGTAGCGGTTCGTGGTGCGTCGAAAGGCGCTGCACTCACCAGACTGATGTCGGTGGCAGGCGCCTCGGGAGGGTACCGCTGGCCGAGTCCTAGCCTGCTGTGGTCGACAGTGGTCACGGTTTAGCTGTCGTGGAGTGGGGATGGCGGTTGTTGCTGAAATAACTGGTTTTCAGTTGTTGTTGTTGTTGTTGTTATTGTGGTCTTCAGTCCCAAGACTGGTTTGACGCACCTGTGCACGCTACTCGTTCTTGTGCAATCCTATTCATCTCACATTGACTACGGCAACCTAATCGTTCTGAGTCTGCTTACTGTCTTCATCTCGTTCTCCCCCTACTATTTCTGCCACACCCACGTCCCTCAAATACTAATTTTGTGACACCATGATATCTTAGAATGTGTCCTATCAACCCGTCCCTTCTCTTGGTCAAGTCGTGCCACAAATTTCTTGTCTCTCCAGTTCTATTCAGTACCTCCTCGTTAGCCACATGATCTACCCATCTAATCTTGAGCATTATCCTGTAGCACTACATTTCAAAAGCTTCTTTTCTTTTCTGCTCTAAACTTTTTGTCATCCATGTTTAACTTCCATATATGGCTACAGACGAATCCCTCCAGAAGAGACTTGCTAACACTTGAATCTATATTCCATGTTAACAAATTTCTCTTCATCAGAAATTCTTTTCTTTCCATTGTCAGTGAGTATTTTATATCCTCCCTACTGCGGGCATCGTCAGTTACTTTGCTGCCCAATTCGCAACACCTGATTTAATTCGACTACATGCTACCATCCATGATTTTTTTTTTTACGTTCATCTTATATTATCTTTTCAAGACACTGTCCATTCCGCTCAACCGCTCTTCCACGTCATTTGCTGTCTCTAACTGAATTATAACGTCAGCAGCAAACCTTAAAGGTTTTATTTATTTTCCCGAACTTTAATTCCTACTCCAAAATTTTCTTTGCTTTCATTTACAGCTCCTACAGTGGACATATTGAGTAACATTGGAGATCGGTTAGAACTTTGTCTTACTCCCTTCTCAACCTGTGCTTCCTTTCATACCCCTCGAGTCTTATAACTGCCATCTGGTTTCTGCTAGAGCTGTAAATAGCCCTTCGCTCTCCTGTATTTTACCACTGCTATCTTCAGAATTTCAAAGAGAGTTTTCCAGTCAACATTGTCAAAAGCTTTCCCTAAGTCTACAGAATCTATAAACGTAGGTGGTCTTTCCTTAACTTATTCTCTAAGATGAGTCATAGGGCCTCTATTGTTTCGCGTGTTCCTACATTTCTCAGTAATCGAAACTGATCTTCCGCAATTCTGACTTCTATCAATTCTATCATTCTTCTGTTAGTATTTTGCAAAGTTAAGTTATGAAACAGACAGTTCGGTAATTATCACACCGTCAGCAACTGCTTTCTTTGGAAATGGAATTACTACATTCTTGTTGAAGTCAAAGGGTATTTCTCCTAGCTCATACACTGTTGTTTCTCATGCCAGTTTAACCTGACTGTTAAAACCACTCAAAGTAATGATTTCTGAGATAACCGATATTTTTTTTTATTCCTGTCGCATCTGGTAATAAACGTAGAAATCGAAAAACGTATGAAAAAAATTTATTTTTTCAGTTTCAACATACATAGAACCAAAGCCTTAAATTAAATAGGCAAAGAAAAGAAAACTTAGTCTGTCAACAGTCCGTTCCGTTTCTCGGAAAGTTAGAAATGGTCGAATACAACAAAACTCACCAGCATTGTCGGATTAATTGTAACTTTTTGAAACTCTGCTGAAAAATCATATTGTAATTGGGGGTCATAACCCTATTTGAGCCGTACGAAAAGTCAGTAGTTAAGGGTGAATAATGAGATTGAAGAGATCTGTTTTTCGTGTTAATGGTTCCATTTTCAAGGCTATAAAAAGCAGATAAAGGAATATTACGTGGACACGGGGAGCAGATAAACAACTTACTATTTTCATTATGCACTATGAATGAATTGTTATTAAGTTTTTGGTTTACTACTGTTACCAGAATTTCCTTCCTCTTTTATTATTTCATAGGAATGGCAGCCAAATCTTTAACCTTTTAAAAGCAAATTAAGCACTGTACTCCATTGCTGATTGTGGACCGGACGGATGGTTAAGTACACTCCTGGCGGAAGCATCGGTGAATAATTTCCAGGTGACACGTGACAGGCGTAGAAAACAGATCCGTGAATGTGGCGCTGCCTGGAGTGGAACTGGTAGTGGGAAACTTTCGGTAAATGTGCTTATGTTTACCGGCTGCGGACGTGGAGAGTCGTGTTTGATTTTCTGAAGCCGAGCTATATCAGAACGATTTTCCCTCGTAATTCAGAACTCGGTCGTTTCTACACCAAGACCCTTACCTCAAACTATCACATTTGCCCTTCTTTATAGTCCCTGAAAGTTTGTAACGTCATCCTCGAATCACTCTGCTCGCTGTCACATATGCCAATATTTTATTCCCTTTTTTTTCTCACCAAAATCAAATCTGTAATCAATGTACGATTCCTCAGCGGCTTTTATCGCATGAATGTACGTTTAACTTTGTGCTGGAAACAGGTGTCTGGCACAATACATTCTTGTTCATTACGAAGAACGATTAATCTCTTTCCGTTCTCGTTTACTATGATTTCTAGAAAAAGACTACAATTTCTTCTTTAGATATTCCAAACCTGCTGTTTAAGTCACCGGAAACTATAATTTCCCCTCCATCATATACTACTTCCATCACATTTCTGGCATTTTTAGAAACGGATTCCTTCACTTCGTTATGAGAATTTTCAATTATTGCAGGTACTCCAGTGACAGTAGTCTTGTGATTACGGACATTTATCAGCACTTTTCTTATCCTGTCTCTTACTTGTTCTGTGTATTAATTACATATCTCGCCTACTTACTGTGTATTAGTAATTGCACTCTTGGTCTAGCATGTGGGGATTTTGTTACCCACTCCATATAAGGTAATAGCTCCCCAGAATCTCTGCTTTTCCAAAGAATGGAATGCAGGCCCGTTGCTGTAATCACCTTCCAGGAGAATCAGGTTACTTTTTTATTTTCATTTTTTTCAGAGGTTTCTCCCCTTGTATCGACTGCCTTCCTCGAATCTGGAGTTCAACATATCGCACTGTTGCTACTTTTGATGCGCCCTGGGTATTCGCTTTCCTCTGTACCACCCGTATCTGTGAGGTGTACCCATGTATGACATCGAGTGAAGCGCCCAATGGAGGAATAGCAACCCCACACGGAAAGTAATTTTCTCTGGTAAGCAAATTTTCAAACCGCCGCTGTACGTGGTGACCGCGAACCTGCATCAAATATGCTTTGTTCTGGTTGGTTAACAACCGGAACCGCTCGCTACATTCGAATTTGACAGCTGCCGTTTGGGTTTGGGATTGGTTTGTTTACAGTATTACTCATATTGCCAGGGTTGGGCGCGCCATGTATTTAGAGTAACGGATTGCATTTTTGGGTGCATGTACACTTACTGAACAACGCTGGTGCTATATATTTATGATGAAGACAATCAAAGCGAGAAAATAATGTTTATATACAATTTTCTAATTGTTTCTTATTAATAAATTTACGTGGCGAGTATATGAGTACAGCGTCATTTGTTTCTGAGCTGCACAGTAAATTTAATTCCATTCTTCTCACCTCCAAATCACGTACGTGGAATTAATCACTGTTGACTGACACGCTTCAGTACATTCAGTATAAGATAACGATATCAGGCCATCATTCGACTATACGAACGTTTACGCGGTTTAAGTCGACCGTCCCATTGTGTTATACAAGGTGGTCCATTGATAGTGACCGGCCAAATATCTCACGAAATAAGCATCAAATGAAAAAACTACAAAGAACGAAACTCGTCTAGCTTGAAGGGGTAAACCAGATGGCGCTATGGTTGGCCCGCTAGATGGCTCTGCCATAGGTCAAACGGATGTCAACTGTGTATTTTTAAATAGGAACCACAATTTTTATTACATATTCGTGTAGTACGTAAAGAAATATGAATATTTCAGTTGGACCACTTTTTTCACTATGTGATAGATGGCGCTGTAATAGTCACAAACGTATAAGTACGTGGTATCATGTAACATTCCGCCAGTGCGGGCGGTATTTGCTTCGTGATACGTTACCTGTGTTAAAATGGACCGTTTACCAATTGCGGAAAATGTCGAAATCGTGTTGATGTGTGGCTATTGTGATCAAAATGCCCAACGGGCGTGTGCTATGTATGCTGCTCGCTATCCTGGACGACATCATCGAAGTGTCCGGACCGTTCGTCAGATAGTTACTTTAATTAAGGAAACAGGAAGTGTTCGGCCACATTTGAACGTCAACCACGACCTGCAACAGATAACGATGCCCAAGTAGGTGTTTTATCTGCTGTCGCGGCTAATCCGAACATCAGTAGCAGACAAATTGCGCGAGAATCGGGAATCTCAAAAACGTCGGTGCTGAGAATGCTACATCAACATCGATTGCACCCGTACCATGTTTCTATGCACCCGGAATTGCATGGCGACGACTTTGAACGTCATGTACAGTTCTGCCACTGGGCACAAGAGATATTACGGGAACATGGCTGATTTTTTTGCCCGAGTTCTATTCAGCGACGAAGCGTCATTCACCAACAGCGGTAGCGTAAATCGGCATAATATGCACTATTGGGCAACGGAAAATCCACGAGGGCTGCGACAACTGGAACATCAGCGACCTTGGCGGATTATTGTATGGTGCGGCATTATGGGAGGAGGGATAATTGGCCCCCATTTTATCGATGACAGTCTAAATGGTGCAATTATGCTGATTTCCTACGTAATGTTCTACCGAAGTTACTACAAGATGTTTCACTGCATGACAGAATGGCGATGTACTTCCAACATGATGGATGTCCGGCACATAGCTAGCGTGCGGTTGAAGCGGTACTGAATAGCATATTTCATGACAGGTGGATTGGTCGTCGAAGCACCACACCATGGCCCGCACGTTCACCGGATCTGAAATACCCGGGTTTCTTTCTCTGGGGAAAGTTGAACGATATTTGCTATTGTGATCCACCGACAACGCAAGACAACATGCGTCAGCGCATTCTCAATGCATGTGCGAACATTACGCAAGGCGAACTACTCGCTGTTGAGAGGAATGCCGTTACACGTATTGCCAAATGCAGTGAGGTTGACGGACATAATTTTGAGCATCTATTGCATTAATGTGGTATTTACAGGTAATCACGCTGTAGCAGCGTGCGTTCTCGGAACTGATAAGTTCACAAAGGTACATTTATCACATTGGAACAACCGAAATAAAATGTTCAAACATACCTACGTTCTTTGTTTTAATTTAAAACACCTACCTGTTACCAACTGTTCGTCTAAAATTGTGAACCATACGTTTGTGACTATCACAGCGCCATCTGTCACAAAGCGAAAGAAGTGGTCCAACTAAAACATTCATATTTCTTTACGTACACACACGAATATGTAATAAAAATGCAGTTGATAACCGTTTGACCTATGGCAGCGCCATCTAGCGGGCCAACCATAACGCCATCTGGTTTCCCCCATCAGGCCAGAAATGTTTCGTTCTTTGTAGTTTTTTCGTTTGACACTTATTTCGTGAGATATTTGGCCCGGTCACGATCAATGGACCACTCTGAATAGTGAAATAAATAGATATTCAGGTATGGTTAGAACAGCGCAGAAAAGAGAACGTGGAGTATGACGTCATATCAATCGGTAAAGTAGTAATTATGTCAAAAAGAACGTTATCTTTCGAATGTTTGAGATATTTCGGTAATTCTCTCTGTTGTCTTTGGTTTTACAGAATATTATTATTCGTATCTTCTACGGTGGTACACAGCCCGTGCTGCGAAAATATCCGAACATTAGCGTGACTCTGCGGCGGCTGCTACTGCATTAGGTGCGTTAGCACGCCCCGGTAATATCATCTGCGCAACTTGTTCTCCAGGTAGTGGTTTGAGCGGTATAAAAGCGACTCTGCTGTGGTAAGCGGGCTCCCGGGCCGCGGCGATGGGAATCTCGTACCAGTAAAGTTCTTCCTTATTTCTCCAGATCAAGGTAAAGCAGAAAACGTATGTAATTACAGAATGCCGAAGTGCTTTCATTTTCACCTCATGAACAACATTAGAGGATGAAAAGCAGCACTGAATTACAAGAACTCAGTTGTAAGAGATAAAGAGCTAAGTGTTCGATTTTGAAATTGCGCTTTGCTCTATCATACCAACATCCGTACAGTTTGTGCCGTGTACCGTAGTGCCTCGTACTGCTTCGAAGATTTCTTGTTTCATTGTCTATCTAAATAGAAAAGTGGCACTATTTCGATGCAGAGATTTTTTAAACCAAAAGCGAATGCCAGTGATATACCTATTCTCGGCAAGTCTTGCAACCAAGGGAACCTCACCAAAGACTTGGTTGAAACAGGAAGCATGGAGATAATTTTCATATAGAGACTATAAATTATTTTCCGAAGTTGACTGAGATGGATATAACTGAAATAACAACCAAGGCAACGAAATGAAGAATAAGAAACGAAAAACGTCAAGGATGACAAGAAAAGTAATGCGTTTAATGCAGGAAAGAAACTGAAATAGAGGAAAAAACTGAAGTTTTCTCAACAAACAAAAAAAAAAGGATAAACACTAAATTTAGGCTACGAAACATAAACTGAGCGTATGGAATTGTAATTATTAGGTTACTACAAGCGTAGTGAAAACTGAGTAAGATTTTCACCAGAAGCTTCGTCAGTGGAAACAATTAAAATGAACATATAAGCATTTTCAATATTTCAGTTACCACAGAGTTAAAAAATGATTTATGAAAGGAGAATAAATGTGACTACAGAATGTTCAGCGTAAGTCTTCCATCGAAGCCACTGCTAACAAACAGAATATAAAAGTGTTGCCGTAATACCTGAACAAAGTTAGATTCTTTTCCTTATCTTGTAATATCTGCAGTACACCGTCCTGAGAAACTGTAATTCGTTTTTTAATCAATTAGGCATCCAGATCGGCTTTTAATTTTCTTTGCATTTAAGCATAATACCTCAGATCTATCTCTCTTCTTTTCCAATGCCTCGTTGATGATGTACTGGTTTCGAAAAGTACGCGATCATTATTTTACATAAGCTAACTTTTGTCTCCTTCTGCATTTTTCTTTTTACCATCGGAGTCAACTAGCAAGATAAATGTTCCTATATGTCCGAAAACGTAGCATTCTGTTCCATCTCTCGCTTACTAGTCCACCTAACTCTTTCACTCTTGTACTTCAGCTTTCCTCTGTGTTGCCACTCTTCACCACTTCTCCTATCAAACCCAAATCTTCCATAATAACACTGTTAATTAACTGTAATTTCTGTCGCTATTTCTATTTTCATCTGGTTTATCTTCCTTCTTTCATGAATAGGCTGAGAATTTCATCTTTCCATTTACTTCTTTCGTATATGTTTGTAAGCTCATCCAACTATAATTATTTCTTACTTTTATTTAATATTTTCTGCTTCACCAAATATTCCATGGACACTTTATTATGATTCTGATCTATACTCGTATAACGCGGGTACTTTCTGCAGTCCATTTTCTCGCTACAAAGTTTTAGTGTAACAAAGTTGTGAGTTTCTTGCTCTCCTTCAAGTACAGTGTCTATGAATTTATTTGCAGCCATCTGAAACGCATCACAGAAATTCGGAATGATTCCTCCTCCCTAATTCCACTCCACACACTTATTATCTGTTAATCTGACTCAACAAAATATTTGATCAGCTGAACATCAGCTACTGAGCAGCATATTGATGGAATAAAAATCCACTTCAGACGTAAATTGAAATAGTCCAGCTAACTGCTGGTTGGAATTTCTCATTAAAATCTATGCTAGCCTCTGCTTAACATTTAACTTCTGTCCCCCTATAATGGGAATGGATTGAGCATAACGATACAGTTAGTCCGGAACCGCGCGACTGCTACGGTCGCAGGTTCGAACCCTGCCTCGGGCATGGATGTGTGTGATGTCCTTAGGTTAGTTAGGTTTAAGTGGTTCTAAGTTCTAGGGGACTGATGACCACAGATGTTTAGTCCCATAGTGCTCAGAACCATTTGAACCATTCGATACAGTTAGCAAGAGCAATTGCAGAAAGTTTTTAAACAATACTTCGTTCGCCGCAGTTTCCTATTTTTGATGCATCTTATGAGACAGGCAAATTTATGAGTAGTTCTGATCACTTTATATAAGAGAAGAAGACGAATCCCGCAGGCGATTTTCGCCGTTCGGCTTCCAGGCATGGCTGTGGCGATCGCAGTGACCGGAAGTCCGCTCAGAAAGTAAGACTGCTGTTTTGTACAGACAGGGACGCCGTTAGTGCTGTGCTCGGACTACGGGGTGTCCCTTAGACAATAGGGGCAAAGCTAAGTATTCTGTGTGAAAAATGTATGGCACAGCTCGAAGGAATGATCCAAACGGGAGGGAAATTGGTCAATAATGCGTTGCTCCACTTCTGGCCCTTACGCAAGCATTTATTCTGCTTGGCATTGATTAATAGAATCGTTGGATGTCCTCCCGAGGAATATCGTGCCAAATTACGTCCAATTGGCCGTCCAAGTCCCGAGTTGGTTTAAGAGCCCTGTCCATAACGTTCCAAACGTTCTCAGTTGCAGAGAGATCCATCGACCTTGCCAGCCAACGTAGCGTTTGCCAAGCACGAAGACCAGCAATAGAAATTCTCGTCGTGTGCGGGCGGACATTATCGTGCTGAAATATAATCCCAGGATGGCTTGCTATGAAGGGCAACAAAACAGGCCCTATTATAGTGTCGACGTACCGCTGTGCTCTAAGGTGCCGCGGATGACAACCAAAGGGGTCCTGCTTTCATAGCATAGCTCGGGATTAAATGGCATCCCAAACCATTCCCGGTTGTCTGGGCGTGTGGCGGGCGACTGCCCGATTCGTGTCCCTCCGTTGTCCTGGGCACCTGAAGAGCAATTCTCGCTGCTTGTCGGGGCTCAGTCAGAAGCACAACTTATCACTGAAGACAATTCTATTACAATCAATGAGATTCCAGGCCTAATGTGCCCGAGACCTATGCAAAAGGGCTTGTTTGCTGTAAAAAGGTCAATGGTTGCCGAAGCAAAGTGCGCCTTGAGTTCAGCCTCCGTTCTGTGAGCGACCTATTAATGGTCTATGAGGTCATTGTAGCACCATTTGCACGTGAGTTCGATGATTAATGATGAATCAGGGCTTCTGAGTGCCTCTTTGAGGATTGCTCGGTCCTCACGTCCTGTCTACTCTCTAGGTCTATTGCTTGCTTCTTGACGCTGTGTTCGGCCATGGTTCACCAAATCCTGACAACATCGTTGAATAGCAGCATCGATCCTACTCAAATATCGAGCGATTAGCCAATAACTCAGTTACACGTCCTCTGCCAAAGATTGACTTCCGCCTAAATTGTTCACTTCTTGCCTGCGAGGCACAGTTTTTGTCCATCTGAATACACGGAATGAAGTCTGCAAAGATCTGACGTCCTGGTATCAACATGTCCCATCTTCACTATCCTTTGTCAGCTGCGTGGAGAAATTGCGATACAGCGTCACACATTCATCCGCCGGCCGCCAAAGTTGCATTTTCCGTCTATACCTGTACGAATAGCAGTCTGTGATCAGTTTGAATAATTTCTTCCAGAGGCGGCGTCTTTCTTTCTCAGAGTGTACTTGGATTGCTGGAGTAGCAGAGGCGACACCGCTTTAGCAGTGAAACAACTATTGCTGGTTTAATAATTCATTCGTCACGGGCACTGCTACCGGCAAGCGCCTAAAAGGACGGAGGTTTGCAAACACCTCTCAGGACACGTTCGGGCACCCCTCCAGTTAACGAGTGGAAGGAGGAGAGTTCTTTGTAGGTTTCGACGCGATCCTAACAATAAAATATTTTCCAAAAGGACATAAAAATTCTCAGACGACGAGGCGCCAGAGTGTTGGTCACGTAAACAAGCATTCTGTGGTGGCACTACCCAGTATTTTAGGTAAGAATATTAAATTTTATTGTAAGTGACTGGAAGAAACATGGAGGCCGCAGTCTAGTTTTGCGGTAGCAGCGCTGGCCATCAGTCACGCTAAGTCGATGTGGAGGGCTCAATACAGACTCAGATGTGAGTTGCACAGCGAAGGTAGCTGAGCGCCGTTGTGAACTGTTCTGCGAAGTTGTCCAGGGCGTGACCACTGGTTTCCCACCACCTATGGCAGCACCGCACACGTACCACCCTCTACAGAGCTGCCAATACAGAGTGGTCCATACAAACTGGTGGCAGAAGGGCCGAAATTGCAGCAATCAATAAGGGAGTGTGCACCATCCCGGCATCAGGTCATTCGAGTCACCGTTTGTAGTGTCGTAACTGGGGTGAGAGAGACTAATTTGTTCTTGTGTGACAGTAATCACGGAGTCGAAGTTTACACTGCATGGTTTTAAGAACGTTACATCGAAGAAAGCAGATGAGCCTCTAGATGTATCACAATTCAGGAGTAACGGTACAGATGAATGGTTAGTACCTGTACGTTGCACTCAGTGTAATTTACTCAGGCGTTCTGTGCCTTGTCCTGAAACAGTAGCAGAATTGCTTTGCTTGTGACCGTTTTGGGCACACGGCTAGGCACTGTAAAGTGTCCAAAATGGTTCAACTGGCTCAGAACACTATGGGATTCAACATCTTAGGTCATAAGTCCCCTAGAACTTAGAACTACTTAAACCTAACTAACCTAAGGACATCACACACACCCATGCCCGAGGCAGGATTCGAACCTGCGACCGTAGCAGTCCCGCGGTTCCGGACTGCAGCGCCAGAACAGCTCGGCCACCGCGGCCGGCTAAAGTGTCCAGGAGGCTCATAAGCTGGCAGATGTAATTCGATAGAACACCACGGGTCTAGCTGTTCCACGCCTATTACTTTGTTGTAGTGTAATTTTTACTTTGGAAAATTGACGCAGAGGCAAAATCAGAGACAAGAAGCGTCACCACTGAAGAAGCGGCGCAGTCATTAGTGGATGAGATTACTCATAATGTGGTTATGTTTAATGAACCAGCAGGAAAGAATATCGAAGAAGAAGTGTTGAAGTGGCAAACTCCAGGATTGTATCTGACTATGGCGAATCTTGTTTCCCCTCTCTCTGGTAGAGCGTCTGAGAATTTGTTGGCATTTATAGACGATCTTGTCATCAGCTGACACAGGGGGTTGGTGAGATAAACGGTCGTTGCAGATCGCAAGATTACGTTTGTCAGAAGAAGCACAATTGTTGGGTAAGGTGCACAGGAGCATACGGAAATGCATAAACTTTTGACCAGTTGAGTCTGGGTTTGTAACAACGATACAAGAAGCGTACTAGTGCATGGTTCTTTTCGCGAAAAATTAGTGTTGGTATGCAAGAGACATAACGAGGCAGTGGAAGAGCTTGCAGATAAAATTAGGAGAATGAATGTTAACACGTACGAGCTCTCATTAACGACAAGTTAAATAAAGTGGCGCTGCAAGAGGCCGGGCAACGACCGCTTGATGATATTTTTGAGAAGTTTGACGCCTAAGGATCTTCATGAAGGGGTTAGGTTAGCTTTCGAACAGGAAGAAATCGATAGGCTGACAGGAGTAAGGGAGCGAAAATAGATATTTACATCGAATATTAATTGGGGTCGAACGGTACATGTAAAAAGACGGTGTTACCAATTACGGAACCCACAACAGAACTGGAGTAACCGGGGTCGCCAGCAATTTGGTGGAAATGGCAGTAGAGGAGGTTCTGGTCAACGGTAAGTTTATGGGGATAAGGGCAGACGTAGTCTAGGAAATAGTAAGGGTCCGTTAAACTTAGAAGGGAACCCCAGGGCCGCATACAGCAGTTCCCAGTGAAATAATTCCAGTCAGAACGAATGCAAAAGCGGAATGTGTCATTATGGCCGCGCGGGGTAGCCGCGCGGTCTTGGCGTCATGTCACGGTCCACGCGAGTCCCCCCGTGGGTGGTTCGAGTCCTCTCTCGGGCAAGGGTGTGTGTGTTGTCCTTAGCGTAAGTTAGTGTTAAGTTCGATTAAGTGGTGCGTACGCTTAGGGGCCAATGACCTATGAAGTTTTGTCCCATAAGATCTTACCACAAATATCCAAATTTGTCTTAAATGGTGTTGTGGTTGGACGAGAGTATAAAGTATTGCTTGACACTGGAGTATGTGTGTCAGTAGCCTCGAGAGAATTAGTGAGTAGGAGGCAGTGGAACTCACCACGATAAGGTTTACATGAAATACAGGATACTGATATACCGCCACTGGGGTCAGCGGTGGCGAATTTTTCATTTGGGACAACCATGTTTAGGCAATGTGTGGATGTGGTGTTTCATGTAAGCGAGGGGTATGGTACATCCTAGATTTTGATTTTCTGCGTCAACATCATGCCATAATTAGCCTTCGACAACGTACAGAGGAACTGAGTGGGGAAGACATTCCGACTATGGGAAACTGTTATCAGTCTTAATCTGCCGTGAGGAGTATATAGTATACAAGATGGTCCAGTGAAATTATGATCAATATCATTAAGGTGTGACTCGCATGATTGTGTGTCGAAAGACACTGGAAAATCGCTATGGGTGAATGTTGAACTCAACTTACCAGTGGGTGTGACATGTGTAATGGAACCATTGGACGGTGGTGAATTATAGACACAGCATGTTGTTTGGTCGAACCTAGTATTGTACACGTACAGGAAAGGGACGGAGGAAAAGTGGTACCCATCAACCTGGATAATTTTGGAGTGAAAGAAGTAAAGTTGTTGAAGGGAATGTTATTAGCTATACTACAGATTCCAGATGGGGAGGATTGCACACAGGAGGTGTGAGCTATAAGGGGACACTGGACGCTGCTAGAACTGCATTTCGCGAGAAGTTGAAACATTTGAAAGGAGGAGAAAGAGCAGAATTGGACTACCTGTGACTATAATTCCAGGATCTGTTTTTTTTCTTTTTTTTTTCTTCGAGAGGGCCGTTGACTGCCACGCCATTAACACAAAACAGGATTCCAACAGGAAATGAAGTGCCGGTATACCGAAGACGATATAGAGTACCACGGTCGTTGAAAGCAGTTTTAGAAAAGTTCATAGAATAACAATTAGCTGACGGAATAATAGAAGAATGTGATAGTCCAAGGGGGCAGGAATTGTAATGGTATCTAAGAAGTCTATGGACGGTTCGCAGAAGTAACAGTTTTTATTGCGATTAACAAAATGGCTAGCTCTGAGCACTATGGGACTTAACATCTATGGTCATCAGTCCTCTGGAACTTAGAACTTCTTAAACCTAAGTAACCTGAGGACATCACACAACACCCAGTCATCACGAGGCAGAGAAAATCCCTGACCCCGCCGGGAATCGAACCCGGGAACCCGGGCGTGGGAAGCGAGAACGCTACCGCACGACCACGAGCTGCGGACTGCGATTAACACTGTTTGGAAAAAAACACCTCCGCCACACACCATCAGCTGGCTTGCGGAGTATGGATGTAGATGTAGATGTAGATTTAGATGCAGAACAGCAAGACTACAACAGATCTATACCCTAATCCGAATATCACGGCGACCATAGATAACCTAGGCAAAAGCTAGTGTTTCTCAACGTTGGTCTTCAAGAGTGGATACCATCAGTTACAAGTGGTTCCTGAAGGTAGAACAAAATCAACTCTTTCAGGAGATGGGGGACACTACCACTATATTTTTCGATTGAAAAATGCACCGACGACATTCCAAAGGTTGCTGGTCAGAGTACTGAGAGGACTAAAACCACGCGAGTGGTTACTATATCTTGATGACATTGTCGTCCATTCAAGGGATATGCAGGAACACAGACAACTTCTAAAACAAGTATTCAACAGATTACAGGCAATACGTCTCAAAGTCAGTGCTGAAAAATGTCACTTTTCAAATGTTCAAATGTGTGTGAAATCTTATGGGACTTAACTGCTAAGGTCATCAGTCCCTAAGCTTACACACTACTTAACCTAAATTATCCTCAGGACAAACACACACACCTATGCCCGAAGGAGGACTCGAACCTCCGCCGGGACCAGCCGCACAGTCCATGACTGCAGCGCCCTAGACCTCTCGGCTACTCCCGTGTGGCGTCACTTTTCCGTGGAGGAAGTTAACTATTGGACCGATGTCATAAGTTATGATGGTGCAACAACTGATCCAAGGTTGGTGCAAGCAGTGCAAGATTTTCCAGTGCCACAAACTACTACGGAGTTACAGTCTTTCCGCTGTCTCACGAATTATTGTAGGAGGTTGAGGGAGTTATGGATACTGAAAGACCGCTTACACAATTGTTGATGAAAGGGGTTAACTTTTTGTGCTTGTAGGAACATCAGGGACTATTTGTTAACTTAAAGGAGATGTTGATATCCAGTCTAGTTTTGGTTCAAATGGCTCTAAACACTATGGAACTTAACATCCGTGGTCAGCAGTCCCCTAGACTTAGAACTACTTAAACCTAACTAACCTACGGACATCACACACATCCATGCCCCAGGCAGGGTTGGAACCTGCGGCCGTAGCAGCAGCGCGGTTCCGGACTGAAGCGCCTAAAACCGCTCGGCCAGTTTTGATGTTTCCAGTCTTTAAAAAAGAATTTATATTCTTATATGAAGCGTCAAACTGCGCCCTTGGCTGCGTGTTGAGCCAGGAGGTCGATGATCAAGAACATCCTGTTCCCTTCGGCCGGGGTGGCCGAGCGGTTCTAGGCGCTACAGTCTGGAACCACGCGTCCCCTACGGTCGCAGGTTCGAATCCTGCCTCGGGCATGGATGTGTATGTTGTCCTTAGCTTAGTTAGGTTTAAGGAGTTATAAGTTCTAGGGCACTGATGACCTCAGGAGTTAAGTACCATTGTGCTCAGAGCCATTTGAACCCTTCGCATCTGGACAACTGAACGCCGCAGAAAGAAGTTACTCTGCAATGGAGAGAGAAACGCTTAGTCTGCTACAAGGTGTAACATATTTTCGATGTTATTTGTACGGGAGGAAGATTAAGGTGATAACAGACCATGCAGCTCTATAGTGGTTACTAGGCTTGAAGGATCTGTCAAGTAACTTAACAAGATGGGCATTGAAACTCAGTGAATTTGAAAGGAAATGATCCATAAGCTGGGAAGGAAACACAGAAATGTGAAATGGCTAAGCAGAGAAGTAGCTGTTAGACAAGCTCTGCGTCACGATCTTGCAGAATGGGAGACAGCACAGAACACCGACTCCGAATACAGGCAGTATGAGAAGTAGCAGCAATTGGTATGCATGATGGATTATTGTGCAGATAGACAAAATAAGAACCACAAGTGATGGTGCCCGCCAAGCATTACATGAGATGCAGTATCACACTTTTCAGGGCGGCGAATGGAAGTGTGGCGGACAAGTATTGGTGGAGAGGAACGAAGGATAATGTGGATCAGTACGTCAAGCACTGTTTGTATTGTGCACAGAGAACCAGTTTTAGTCAGAAGCAGGTATTGTTACAAAGATGGCCACAAGCAAGGGAAACTTTTACTTTCCTTGGCGTGGATATGTTAGAACCATTCATCCAAACACCAGCAGATAATCATTTGGTCCTGAACAATATAGATCATTTTTCTTGTTACGTTGAGATGGTGTCAATGCCTGACCAACAAGCAATCACAGTCACACAGTCGTTAGTTAAGAGGTATATACTGATGTTTTGAGTGCCACAGACGATGATAACGGACCAGGGGGCGAACTTCATGTCAGATGTG
Organism: Schistocerca piceifrons; assembly: GCF_021461385.2. Taxonomy (NCBI): domain Eukaryota; kingdom Metazoa; phylum Arthropoda; class Insecta; order Orthoptera; family Acrididae; genus Schistocerca; species Schistocerca piceifrons. Next base: position 648,304,792 of record NC_060142.1, read on the forward strand.
TTTAAGGAATTGTGTTGGTTGCTGAGGGTGAGGAAGCTGCTTCATGTCCTTCCTTGCCTTTACTAGCCCTTCTTGTGGAATAGCGTCCAGCGTACCCTTGAATGGTCGCAGACATCTCATACGCACAATCGTCGTTCATACTGGCAACTGCAGATTCAGATTCACCGGTGACGTAGTTTTGACTACTGGGTACAGGCCCTGGTATCACGTTAAAAACGTCTTTGTCTTTCCCCTCGGTGCATGTGGACTCGACAACATCGTCCATTGACAAACCTTACACTGTGGTAAAGTCCGCACACGCCTCACTGACTCTTCTTGTTTCTCCAATGCCTTTGCATTTGCTCTAGACATATTCCAATTGGGACAAATTTTGTGTGTGTGTGTGTGTGTGTGTGTGTGTGTGTGTGTGTGTGTGTGTGTGTGTGTGTGTGTGTCTGTGTGTGTGTCGATCAGGCGACATGTAAGAGAAATAGTACAGCTGTTGTTGTTGTGGTCTTCAGTTCTGAGACTGGTTTGATGCAGCTCTCCATGCTACTCTATCCTGAGCAAGGTTCTTCATCTCCCAGTACCTACTGCAACCTACATCCTTCTGAATCTGCTTAGCGTATTCATCTCTCGGCCTCCCTCTACGATTTTTACCCTCCACGCTGCCCTCCAATACTAAATTGGTGATCCCTTGATGCCTCAGAACATGTCCTACCAACCGATCCCTTCTTCTGGTCAAGTTGTGCCACAATCGTCTCTTCTCCCCAATCCTATTCCATACTTCCTCATTAGTTATGTGATCTACCCATCTAATCTTCAGCATTCTTCTGTAGCACCACATTTCGAAAGCTTCTATTCTCTTCTTGTCCAAACTATTTACCGTCCATATTTCACTTCCATACATGGCTACACTCCATACAAATACTTTCATAAAAGACTTCCTGACACTTAAATCTATACACAATGTTAACAAATTTCTCTTCTTCAGAAACGCTTTCCTTGCCATTGCCAGTCTACATTTTATATCCTCTCTACTTCGACCATCATCAGTTATTTTGCTCCCCAAATAGCAAAACTCCTTTACTACTTTAAGTGTCTCATTTCCTAATCTAATTCCCTCGGCTTCACCCGACTTAATTCGGCTACATTCCATTATTCTCGTTTTGCTTTTGTTGATGTTCATCTTATATACTCCTCTCAAGACACTGTCCATTCCATTCAACTGCTCTTCCAAGTCCTTTGCTGTCTCTGACAGAATTACAATGCCATCGGCGAACCTCAAAGTTTTTATTTCTTCTCCATGGATTTTAATACCCACTCCGAATTTTTCTTTTGTTTCCTTTACTGCTTGCTCAATATACAGATTGAATAACATCGGGGAGAGGCTACAACCCTGTCTTACTCCCTTCCCAACCGCTGCTTCCCTTTCATACCCCTCGACTCTTATAACTGCTATCTGGTTTCTAGACAAATTGAAAATAGCCTTTCGCTCCCTGTATTTTACCCCTGCCACCTTTAGAATTTGAAAGAGAGTATTCCAGTCAACATTGTCAAAATCTTTCTCTAAGTCTACAAATGCTTGAAACGTAGGTTTGCCTTTCCTTAATCTTTCTTCTAAGATAAGTCGTAAGGTCAGTATTGCCTCACGTGATCCAGTATTTCTACGAAATCCAAACTGATCTTCCCCGAGGTCGGCTTCTACAAGTTTATCCATTCGTCTGTAAAGAATTCGTGTTAGTATTTTGCAGCTGTGACTTATTAAACTGATTGTTCGGTAATTTTCACATCTGTCAACACCTGTTTTCTCTGGGATTGGAATTATTATATTCTTCTTGAAGTCTGAGGGTATTTCACCTGTTTCATACATCTTGCTCACAAGATGGTAGAGTTTTGTCAGGACTGGCTCTCCCAAGGCCTCAGTAGTTCCAATGGAATGTTGTCTACTCCGGGGGCCTTGTTTCGACTCAGGTCTTTCAGTGCTCTGTCAAACTCTTCACGCAGTAACGTATCTCGCATTTCATCTTCATCTACACCCTCTTCCATTTCCATAATATTGTCCTCAAGTACATCGCCCTTATATAGATCCTCTATATAGACCTTCCACCTTTCTGCTTTCCCTTCTTTGCTTAGAACTGAGTTTCCATCTGAGCTCTTGATGTTCATACAAGTGGTTCTTTTATCTCCAAAGGTCTCTTTAATTTTCCTGTAGGCAGTATCTATCTTACCCCTAGTGAGATAAGCCTCTACATCCTTGCATTTGTCCTGTAGCCATCCCTGCTTAGCCATTTTGCACTTCCTGTCGATCTCATTTTTGAGACGTTTGTATTCCTTTTTGCCTGCTTCATTTATTTCATTTTTATATTTTCTTCTTTCATTAATTAAATTCAATATTTCTTGTGTTACCCAAGGATTTCTACTAGCCCTCGTCTTTTTACCTACTTGATCCTTTGCTGCCTTCACTACTTCATCCCTCAAAGCTACCCATTCTTCTTCTGCTGTATTTCTCTCCCCCATTCCTGTCAATTGTTCCCTTATGCTCTCCCTGAAACTCTGTACAACCTCTGGTTCTTTCAGTTTATCCAGGTCCCATCTCCTTAAATTCCCACCTTGTTGCAGTTTCTTCAGTTTTAATCTACAGGACATAACCAATAGATAGTACAGCTATACTAAGCAATTTACTACTTCAGTGGTCTCCAAGCGTTCGTGATCGTATCATCATCTTAAGTAATCATACTAGAAATTTTAGTATACGAGATAGCGTTAGTAAGACTGGTTTCAGTGCTAGCAGTAGTGGTATGTAGTGGCAGTAGTAATACTGCCTTCTTATAGTTGCGTTGTAATGTTTGTTACTGTCATAGTTGTTTGTGTTCTTCTAACTGTACCAATAGCAGTAGGTGACAAAGATAGCTTTGAATTTGGTCATAATGGTTTGAAATAACAAAAACCTATGGTTCTTTTTTTGTCACAATAGATTGAGAGTACCGTTTTGGTAGTCATCTTAATGTTTAAAAGCAACAGTAATAGGAGCAAATAATGGCAAGGAAATTTCGTTAGAAAGACACTGTAAAACTGGCGCAGTATTCATAATAGGAAGAAAAAATATAGATTGTTACAAAGACTTAAATAAATGCGATTCTACAAGTAGTGTTCCATTATTTTCATCAAGAAAGTGAAAACTGAAAAGGTGTAGTTTCCGTACGGAGCGGAAGTCCAAATACGCAATTACAGATACTTTTCCAAGTCTAAACTTTGATGAACCACGTTCTTTTCGTCTGCACCTGTGTACTTCCGATATTTTTCTTTTGGTAGGCCTGTCTAGCATGTAATTAAATCAACCTGGACCGACTTCACTATATGCAGAATAATTTCAACATTTGAATGCCATTCGATGCACTGAAGACGCAGGTATCAGACCCCACCCAAAGAGGTGCTATGATGTGCAGAGGAAGCAAAATGTCTGCTGTTTGCCAGCTGAACAGGTAACTACACCACAGGCCTGATTTTTTTTTTCTTTCTGTAGCCTATATGCGATCTGATGTTTCTCTGACTCGTTGCACTGCTGCACGGTTTCCAGCTTCCAGCCATATGAAACTGTGGAAATCGCACAGTATATTAACTATGTATTGTTAGGTTATCTGACGTATTGAAACATCCTGGTGACCTTATCTAGACCCGTGATTAAATCAATTTTAATTAGTTACTTGTTTAACCATCCATAGATCATTTAGAAAATGAAATCACACACGTCGTCTTAAATGAAAAAGAAACACTTTAAAAAAATCGCCGTTCATTCATATTTACGGTGTCTTATCATAAAATACTTTAACACCATTTTCACTAAAGTATTAGTATTTTAGTCGTCTCTTTAATATCCTTGAGCAAATTATTATAGGTTTCATTCCACTGTGTGCTATCCTGAGTTTTTTGTTTGTTTATTCATGGTAAATGCAAATTCAATCTGGCTCTTTCTTCATGATCATGAATACGGCTGTTTTTTCAGGTAACAGATAGTGTTCCCCTTAATGAGCACGACAGGTTGTTAAATAGACCCACATGGCGCAATCACTGTCCGCAAGTATCCAAACAGATCATGACTGGGAGCTGAGTTACTATTTTTTGTTATCATTCTGACAGCCCTTTTCTGCAATTTGGAGTCACACTGGGTGTGGCTGGGCAACTTGGGGGGACGTGCCTCCAGTATCTAAGATTATCTGACGGTGACAATACGGAACTTTTCTAAACATCATCCGATTTCTGTTATTTCAGAGTCCCCATTTCAGATATGTACCAGGGGAAAATTTGTGGCAGAATCGAGAATCGAACCACGATCCTCCGTGTCGCTGTCAACCACATTAACATTTTAGTTATACAGATTGTCTCATCCATGCTTAACAAAAGGAGATGTGCAACGGAATAACTTACTTGCTCGTCCAAAACTGTTGATCCATGATGAACAGTACCTCCACCGTTTGTGATGTGATGTATGAAACTGGCTTCCGAGTTCGAGGGTACTTTACTCGTTCAATGTGTACGGTGACTTACAGTAGTCCTGTTCATTATTCGGAATCTAACACTCTGAGGACTACATTCTGTGGTCAATCATTCTACGTGTTGATGTCTTATGAGACTTTATACGTCTTACGGCTAGGGTTGCTTCCTTCGCCACAGATGTAGCACAGTGATGGACCTTTGTTTCCGTGGCGCAAATGAATTTCCTTCACTGAATAACAAACTGTGATCTCAATAGTTGATTTTTATACTTGTTCTAAATTTATTATTTATTACCCTCCAAGATCCCTCCTGCACCAAACCAGCATCCACAGAAATAAAGCGGCCTTAGTTTCATAACTATTTCACTGGATATTGCCATCAGCACATAATGCATTCCTTGTTCTTAAAATTACTATAGTCATTACCCTCGAAACTCACATATAACATTTACAACACGTATAAACATAAAGGTACAGGACCACCTTGTCGATCCTGCAACTTATATTGTGATGACAATACTAACTGTGGGCACACAGTGTACATGCAAAAATTTTGCGAGGTTAGTCGTCGTCATTGTTGTTGTTGTTGTTGTTGTCTTCAGTTCAGAGACTGCTTTGATGCAGCTCTCCATGCTACTCTATCCTGTGCAAGCTTCTTCATCTCCCAATACCTACTGCAACCTACATCCTTCTGAATATGCTTAGCGTATTCATCTCTTGGCCTCCCTCTACGATTTTTACCCTCCACGCTGCCCTCCAATACTAAATTGGTGATCCCTTGATGCCTCAGAATATGTCCTACCAAACGATCCGTTCTTCTAGTCAAGTTGCGCCACAAATCTCTCTTCCCACCCAATTCTATTCAGTACCTCCTCATTAGTTACGTGATCTACCCATTTAATCTTCGTCATTCTTCTGTAGCACCACATTTCGCAAGCTTCTAAACTCTTCTTGTCTAAACTATTTATTGTCCACGTTTCAATTCCATACAATGTCCACGTTTCACTTCCATACATGGCTGCACTCCATACAAATACTTTCGGAATCGACTTCCTGACACTCAGACCTATACTCAATGTTAACAAATTTCTCTTCTTCAGAAACGATTTCCTTGCCATTGCCAGTCTTCATTTTATATCCGCTCTACTTCGACCATCATGAGTTATTTTGCTCCCCGAGCAGCAAAAATCATTTACTATTTTAAGAGTCTCATTTCCTGATGTAATTCCCTCAGCATCACCCGATTTAATTCGACTACATTCCACTATCCTTGTTTTGCTTTTATTGATGTTCATCTTATATTGTCCTTTCAAGACACTGTCCATTCCGTTCAGCTGCACTTCCACGCCCTTTTCAGTCTCTAAAAGGATTACAATGTCATCGGCGAACCTCAAAGTTCTTACTTCTTCTCCATGGATTTTAATTATTACTCTGAATTTTTCTTTTGTTTCCTTTACTGCTTGCTCATTATACAGATTGAGTAACATCGGGGATAGCCTACAACCATGTCTCACTCCCTTCCCAACCACTGCTTCCCTTTTATGCCCTTCGACTCTTAAAACAGCCATATGGTTCTGCGAGGCTAGTAAGGTGAAAATAAATAAAGCTGCAAAAAAAAAAAAAAAAAAAAAACCTTTGGTTAGCAAAAAAATAGTTTTCTTTACTACACGCGCATGACATATATACACTATAAAAGTACTGGAATAAAACGAGAGGAGCCACTCTCTCTGGAACACACTGAAACCTTCTACATAAGATCTTCGGCTGGAGACGATGACACTGACAAAATCCTACACGCTTTGCTACACTTATTACACGATCAGTTTAAATGACTGCTGCTCTCTTATCGAACAGTAAGATGCACTCTGTTGAAATGTACCAAATGGTGATTCGCACACCACTTACTTTGAAGACGGCGTGATCCTCCCACCAGCCTGTGAACCTTCGTGGCCAAGGACTGTGCTCTGTTAGGAATCGGGTCAGGGTGACCTCGTCCCTACTGAATGACCAAAGAAAGGTACACCATACTCAGACTTTTGGCTTCACCAACCGCCCCTTACTGTCTTTAACTGTCATTCATTTATACTCCCACCGCTGAATAGCTTTTTGGCTGAACAGCTAGTTGACAGTATGGCGTTTATGCCACATTGCAAGTCATGATTATGTTGTATAGAACTGCATAAGCTTTTGTAGCTATGGGAGCTGGTAGGAAGTGCAGGCGGATCGCAGGAAGCACCGCATCTGATTTGGCGCCAAGATGCACAACTTCTGGTAATACCGCTACGGTCGCAGGTTCGAATCCTGCCTCGGGCATGGATGTGTGTGATGTTCTTCGGTTAGTTAGGTTTAAGTAGTTCTAAGTTCTAGGGGACTGATGACCTCAGCAGTTAAGTCTCATAGTACTCAGAGCAATTTTTTTTTCTTTTTTTTTTTGTTTGTTTAGAACCCAATCTGTCAATGCCGAAGACTTTACAAACACCTATATCTATATAACTACAATTTCATTTATTAAAATTCGACCTGCGAAGGTTAACTAAGAAATCATTTATTGTCACGAATGATTGACGGACAGAGGCAACTAATCATGTAAGTGTAGCATGAGCTGGCAAGCAGGAAACAATAACACTGTCTACATGATTCTATGATTATCCTTATTCAAGCAACAAGTGTACACTATGAGTGGTTTCTTCATTTAATTACAAGTCAGTTAAAGTTTAACTTTTCCTCAGGAAGCGTTTGCACCCATTCTAGTACTTCCACCCAGATTGTGAAAACGTACAAATTACTGGTGCTATATTTCACCTACTAAAATAACCTTAAGGTTTAGTACTACCATTTTAAGAAATATGGGAACGATACACTGTTTCTAGAATGTTATTGTACTCTAATATTTATAATCAGATTCCATAATTGTTGCCGTGATTACTGAGTTCAGACTAACTCTCGTTTAACGTTGATTAAGAAAACGCATTTGCCTTATTTGAGTTTGAATCAATAAATGAAGTGGAATTCTATGATTATTGTAGCATCTTAGTAATATTCCTGGAAGCCATTCCAAAATACACTGACTTTAACTCGTATATCAGGAGCCACTGCCAACAAAAAAATGGCTCTGAGCACTATGGGACTCAACTGCTGAGGTCATTAGTCCCCTAGAACTTAGAACTAGTTAAACCTAACTAACCTAAGGACATCACAAACATCCATGCCCGAGGCAGGATTCGAACCTGCGACCGTAGCGGTCTTGCGGTTCCAGACTGCAGCGCCTTTAACCGCACGGCCACTTCGGCCGGCCCACTGCCAACAAAGAAGGTTCAAATGGCCCTGAGCACTATGGGACTTAACATCTGAGGTCATTAGTCCCCTAGAACTTAGAACTACTTAAACCTAACTAACCTAAGGACATCACACACATACATGCCCGTGTCAGGATTCGAACCTGCGACCGTAGTGGTCGAGCAGTTCCAGACTGAAGTGCTTAGAGCCTCTCGGCCACCCCGGCCGGCCCCAACAAAGAAGGCACTCAGTAGGATGTTAGGGACAGTTTTATAAGGAATAACGTAAGCAAGTCTCCGCTTGGTTATCTAAGGAAGAATCAAGTTCAGTTTGCTAGGACTAACGTTTTCGGTTCATTCAACGTATCACTCCTCATGGAACCTTCCGCAAATCACAACAAGGGTGGTCAATGTGTCATACGTACAGTGTTCGAGAAAATTAAAGGGTCAATACATTCGAAAACCGTCATTGCATCCAATTGCGGCGTAGAAGTTCGAAATTTGGCTTCAAGGTGCCTACGACCTTCCTCTGTAACAGTACAAAAGCGTGGGTCACTACAATGTCACCGCAAGGGCTCAGAGACGCTTGAAACAGCAAGATGAAGACATTTTCAAAAAGAATGCCAGAGCTCAGAACTTCATGTGAGTTGTAAGACGGGTTAATAATGAGACATTGGAACCAAATTTCACCAGAATTCTGTCCAAAGCCACCATAAACGTATCACACCATGGGTAGGTCTTGACACCTCCCTTTACACACATCTCACCCCTCCTGCTGACGCCCATGTGACAGAAGTCAGAGCTCCGTTGAAATAACACAGTTTCATACAGGTGGCAAAGGGAAAAAATTAAGAAATTAAGACACACTACTGCACAGAATCGACACGAGAAGGCCTCAGGTGGTGTTGTAAAAGGCGTGAAGGAAACCACGTCTTCCCTCGGGGTGTTGATTTTCACACAATTCGCGCTCGGAAACGTCAGTCTGCGGCGCAGTGCGCAACAAGACAACGTTATTGATAATTTCCGATACTGCTAACATCCTCCGGACATCATGGGAAAAGTGTACGTGGCATCTTCGTGTTATTCACAGTAATCACTGAACATCTGCCGCAGTTCAGGCGTTTTATACACTCTATAAGGCAGAATAATAATACTAAACGCGAACTGTATTAATGCGTTGTTGTAGTCATTATACCTGTGACAGAGAATTGCAGTTCTAACACAGGTCACCAAATGTGGACCTTTTGTCTGGAATATGCATGGAAAAACAATTTTCTGACTAAACAGATTGCGCTGATCCCGAATCTGAAGCCTTTTTTACTACAGCACGTAAGGATTTTGCACCATCATCATCATCATCATCATCATCATCATCATCATCATTATCATCAAAATCTATAGCCCGTGCTTTCTGAAAGCAATTACAGGAATATGGAGGTAAAATGGAGTCATAAAATATTAAAAAAGTAACTCGAGAAATACGTTAACCATAAAAAGGAAATATGGTTATCTGGACTCTTTACCATATGGAGGTATTACTTCCGTTTATGTTTGCTCGTGAATGAACTCTTGATTTCCTTCCTTCCGTATGCCACTTCTCCTTCACGTCCGATGCACAAGTAGTAATCAAACATCATGTGTATTCCCAACGGCCTTACTAATGAAGTTCCAGAATTTAAAGTTCCTCATGGAGCCTTTCGCCATGATGTGTCGGGTAAGTTATCCTGAAAACTGCACATGTGTGACATTAGAAAATATAGTTTTAAGCAAATCTTGCATCCTTACAGTTTGTCCGCAGCTCGTGGTCATGCGGCAGCGTTCTCGCTTCCCGCGCCCGGGTTCCCGGTTCGATTCCCGGCGGAGTCACGGATTTTCTCTGCCTCGTGATGACTGGGTGTTGTGTGATGTCCTTAGGTTAGTTAGGTTTAAGTAGTTCTAAGTTATAGAGGACTGATGACCATAGATGTCAAGTCTCATAGTGCTCAAAGCCATTTGAACCAAGCCATCCTTACAGTTTAAAACGACTGTAGCATATCTTCCACTACTTCATTGTCATCAGGCTGCTTATTCCGGCCAAGGAAATGATGCACAACATTTTTAAGTTGCTCCAAGTTTGCTATTCTGTTTACATTTGTACTTTCAAAGTGTTCGTCAGAAAGCTACTTACAAATGTCGGGTCCAACAAATAATACTTTTTTTCAACTTTATAGCCAATACATTGAATTTAATCTAAGATAGAAGAAAATATAAAGGTACAATAAATGAAGCAGGGGAAAGGGAATACAAACGTCTAAAAATTGAGATTTACAAGTAGTATGAAATGGCTAAGCAGAAATGGCTAGAGGACAAATACAAGGATGTAGAAGCATATATCACTAGGAATAAGATAGATACTGCCTACAGGAAAATTAAAGAGACCTTTGGAGAAAAGAGAACCACCAGTATATCAAGAGCTCAGATGGAAAACCAGTCCTAAGTAACGAAGGGAAAGCAGAAAGGTGGAAGGAGTATATAGAGGGCCTATACAAGGGAGATACACTTGAGGGCAATATTAGGGAAAAGTAAGAGGACGGCCGGCCGGTGTGGCCGTGCGGTTAAAGGCGCTTCAGTCTGGAACCGCGTGACCGCTACGGTCGCAGGTTCGAATCCTGCCTCGGGCATGGATGTGTGTGATGTCCTTAGGTTAGTTAGGTTTAATTAGTTCTAAGTTCTAGGCGACTGATGACCTCAGAAGTTAAGTCGCATAGTGCTCAGAGCCAGCCAGTAAGAGAACGTAGAGCAAGATGAGAAGGGAGATATGAAGAATCTGACAGCGCACTGAAAGACCTAAGTCGAAACAGGGCACCGGGCGTAGACAATACACCGTTAGAGCTACTGATAGCCATGGGAGAGCCAGCCCTGACAAAACTCTACCATCTGGTGAGCAAAATGTATGAGACAGGCGGAATACCCACAGACTTCAAGAAGAATATAAGAATTCCAGTTCCAGAGAAAGCAGATGCTGACATGTGTGAAAATTATCGAACTATCAGTTTAATAGATCACGGCTGCAAAATAATAACACGAATCATTTACAGGAGAATGGAAAAACTTGTAGAAGCCGACCACGGGGAATATCACTTTGGATCCGAGAGAAATGTTGGAACATGCGAGGCAATACTGGCCCTATGACGTCTCAAAGAAGATAGGTTAAACAAAGGCAAACCTAAGTTTACAGCATTTGTAAACATAGAGAAGTATTTTGACAATGGAGACTGCAATGCTCTCTTTCAAATTCTAAAGTTGGTAAGGGTAAAACACAGGGAGCGAAAGGCTATTTACAATTGGTACAGAAAACAGATGGCAGTTACAAGGTTTCAGTTATAAGATTCGAGGAGCACGAAAGGGAAGCATGGTTGAGAAGCGATGTTATTGAATCTGTATATTGAGCAATCAGTAAAGGAAACAAAAGAAAAATTTGAAGTAGGAATTAAAGTCCAGGGAGAAGAAATAAAAACATTGAGGTTTGCCAGTGACATTGCAATTTTTTCAAAGACAGTAAAGGACCTGGAAGAGCAGCTGAACGGAATGGACAGTATCTTCAAAGGAGAATATAAGATGAACATCAACAAAAGCATAACGAGGCTAATGGAATGTAGTCGAGTTAAATCAGGTGATGCTGAGGGAATTAAATTAGGAAATGAGACACTTAAAGGAGTTAATGAGTTTTACTATGTGGGAAGCAAAATAACTGATGCTAGTCGAAGTAGAGACGATATAAAATGTAGATTTTCTATGGCAAGAAAAGCGTTCCTTAAGAAGAGAAATTTGTTAACATCGATTATACATGTAAGTGTGAGGTACCCCCTTCCGAAAGCATTTGCGTGAAGTGTTGGAATGTATGGAACTGAAACATGGACGATAAACAGTTTAGACAAGAAGAGAATAGAAGCTTTGGAAATATGTTACTACAGAAGAATGCTGAAGATTAGACGGGTAGGGCGGGTAGATCGCGTAACTAATGAGGAGGTACTGAAGAGAATTGGGGAGAAGAGAAATTTGTGGTACAATCTGACCAAAAGAAGGGATCGGTTAATAGGACACATTCTGAGGCATCAAGGGGTCACCAATGTAGTACTGGAGGGAAGTGGGGGGGGGGGGGGGCGGGTAAGTATCGTAGAGGGAGACCAAGAGATGAATACAGTGAGTGAGCAGATTCAGAAGGATGTAGGTTGCAGTTGTTACCTCGGAGATGATGAGGCTTGCACAAGATAGAGTAGCATGGAGGGCTGCATCAGAACTAGTCTTTGGACTGAAGACCACAACAACACGACGAATACATTTCGGAACTGACAACACGGGCACTGGAAAGTTTCACATACTGCTTATTTGTTTATTTCCTGTGGAGAAACCCAGCTTCGCCCTGGTGTTTATTTATAGCTGTGCGTTCAAGTCCGTACCAGGCAGCGTATGCCCTTGTGCGTAATGTTTATGACGTAATATCTCCTGAAGAACGTATCGTGAAATGATACAGTTTTGTAGGTACATTCTGTGGGATATGAGGATAATGTCTGTTGAATATTTTGTGAATGGTATAAGTAGGAGCAAAGTAAATCTGAATTCCATACCGAAAGCGGAAGTTTTTCACGCATATTACTGTTTATGACGTCATACTGCCTCAACTATGTGTCGTACAATGATATAATATTGCCGGGATATTCAATTGTATATGAGCATACCGTCTGCTGTTATTAGACATATTTCATTAAGACTTATGTCGAATTTCTTCTTGTTGGTTGATATGGTCCATATTGAAAGGCGTATTTACCTGTAGAGAAGCGGAGAGCTTTTCCTGTGGTTCTTAGGAGAGTAGGTTTTGTTCCCAAGTTGTTGTTTACAAGTTTCTGCAAAATATTACATCTGGAGGCCACCTTTAAGAATTCTGAATGCTTTCTCCTGCTGTGACTGCCAAGTTATCTGCATATAGGAAATGCCTAATGTGATAGGTATTGGCTGGTCCTTAGCGTATAGGTTGAAAAAGGGAGGGGGCCATAACGCCTCCCTGTGCCAGTCCATCTCCCTGGTTTCCCTATCACCTCTTCTCTCCATCGAGACCGAAGTAAAATTGTCTATTTTGTAAGGCAGAGTCTACTATCTACGATGTTAACCTCCGAGTTAGTTATAGAGCTCCTAGACGAGCAGCCTATTGATTGAATTGTATGCACAGGTGAGGGTGACCAGTACTATTCATGTCTTATTTTTATTTCCGTACCCTCCTTCTATGTGTTCTGTTAGCTACAGAATTTCACTGGTGCTTGATTTGCCAGGACTGAAACCAGCTTTATGAGGCATAAGATTCAGATCGACAGAGTCTACCATGCTGTTCGGAATGAGTCTCTCGTACACTTTGTATAGGTGCCAAAGAAGTGATATAGGTCAGTGGTTCTTTGGCGAGTCTGGTTCGCTCCCAGGCTTCAGCAGTGCCAGTTGCCTTTATCCAGATCTTGGGGGTCTTATAAATTTCACGGCACTGGTTGAAGAGCCGCAAGATCCGCAATTTGACACACACGCCGAAATGATTGATCTTGTTGCATGTCACACACCACAGCTGCTTTACCATTTTTCATAAATGGGACCCTGCTTAAGTTTTTTCGTTATGAAAGGAGCTGAGAATGTATTTGTTTCCGATTGGAAGAGCCTGTGATGTGACTTTTTGGTTTTTTTCATTGGACTTTCTACTCAAGAGGAGTTCATAGGCTACTTGATTGGGTGTTACCTCAGCATGCTGTCTGGAGGCTTTTGGATTACTGTTGAACATTTTGATAAGATTCCAGGCTATTTTGTTGCTGTGTGTAATGTCCATCCTCTGCAGAGCCTCGATCCATCTATTTTGCCTCAGTTCACTTTCCATCAGTGCTGAACCGCATATCACGGTTTATTCATTAAAAGGGTCTTTCTGAAATAGTTTCTTTTTTCAATACGCCGAATTCTGTGTTGCATTAAATCGGTATTACTAGTAGGTGTCGTTTCATCTTATTATCAAAATTTGCTGTTATGAAAAGAAATGAGGGTTTAATTAGTTGTTTGGGAAGTGTTCTGATATGCATTTTTCTGAAATAATGTAAGGATTGTATCCTGAAAACATCTGAGCAGCAGAATCCGGTCAAAGTCAGCGAGTTTTCTGCGCACGGACGGCTGCAGACTTGTTGCTTGCTGCAAAGCTAACTTCTATGGCGCATCTGGCCACTGCAAGACTCCAACAATAGCCACAACGAAAAACCAATTATTGTTAAAAGGGATAATTAGTGCGCTATGTTTATCTATTTTAAGTGGCTCTTGGTCTGTCCCATGAGAAATTTAGTCAGTAATTGTTGGTTGGTAGTCTGAATCGTTGTTAAACTCAGGAGCGTTCGACTCAAACGCTACAGTCGTTTAGGAGAATTCAGTGAGACTATTAACGGCACCTTTGAAAGATATTTATGCCGATCTGTGATCATTTTGATCTCACCTTATTGTTAGAAGAGCATCAAGTGATTGATTTTTGTAGGAAATCAGCATATTGTCTGAGGTAGCAGTAGTGGCTACGGTAGATCGTAGTTGACGACCGTTTTCTCGTGGTTGGCGATTTTACGCCAAAATATTTACTGTACAAAGTGCTGCTTAAAAGCCACTCGTTTTTAGGTGACCCGCATCTCGGTTAGATTGTTTTTTATCCATTTTGTTGTGGTAAATAGGTAATGTAATCACATGAAGCCTTTATTTGAATATGAAGATGGGGAAAGTACGCGCTAAGGAAATAGTGCCTTTGCGTTGATGTATTAATGGATGAAGGTGAAAGCAAGCTCTTAGGGAGTGGCGACTTCGCGATATTGTGTTAGGGATTATTTTGCAACTTCAGTGTGAGCGTCGATGTATTTTAGTTAAAGTTTGCTAATCTGTATATAGATACACGGACTATGTTATTTTGATAATTAGGAGAACGGACGTCCTACAGTTTTATGTGGTATAGAGAGAACCAATCTAACTTCGTAGGAGATTTGCAGGCGCGGTCTCGAATTCAGTAGATTTTCCTATGAAAACGAAAAATCAACGCCTGAATAGTCTTGAGTCTGTTTTAAAGTTCAAGCAGCTTAAAATTGGCGGCGACATTCGGTTTTTTTTGTTTAATTCTTTTTACTTTTCCGCCTAAAAGGGGTTTGTTTCAGTGCCATGCATTCGTAAAATCAAAGGTGACTTCTGCCTTTCCATGAAAGAAACAGGTAATAAAGGCAGAATAGTTTCTGTTCTAAAAATAAAAATTGTGTCCCTAGTCCCATTTGCCCCTCATTTAATATTGAAGGACATTTTTAAAGAAAAGTTCAGTTTTATAGCAAACGAATCAGTTGCAAATATATACAGTATAGAAGTAAAAGGATGTCAAAGATTAGATAAAGAGAAGTCTGCAACGTTATAAACAGCAAAGATATAAATTCGCAAAGAAATACAAATATTGGTGCAGGTTTGTTAATTTTCTAAGAGAGATATCATTTCATATTTCTTAAATTAAAAAAAAAGAGAGAATCTATCTCCAGGATTTTAATTAAAGGGAAAGATCGTTAACTCTTTAAAGAAAGATAATTTATATATTGCTGAGAGGGTGAACATTTTAAAACGAATTAATGCGTAGATATTCAAGTTACGCAACGATCTTTTTGTAGCGTGGTTGCTACATACAGAACTTATCTCCGATTACTATCGTCAATTATTTAAAAATGCAAACAAGCACACTGCACTTAACTGGTTCTACACAATTTGGTTGCGATTTTGAGTTGGAAGGATATTTATACGGCATTATCTTGCACGACAGCTCGTGTATTGAAAAAGAGAGAGAGAGAGAGAGAGAGAGAGAGAGAGAGAGAGAGAGAGAGTGAGAGTTTTCTATCCAACGTATACTTTACTGCATAGCATTTTCCATTGACGCTCAGATCTTCCTCTTGGGTGGCAGTTACTCGTACGAACCTTGTAGATCTTTCGATGGTAAGATGCATTGTTAATATCATTATCATCATATTCTCGTCAGATCACGAATAATATCTGTGGAAATTTTGTAGTGCATACAATTTTCGTGCCAACGGTCTTGCCGCCGTGGTAACACCGGTTCCCGTCAGATCACCGAAGTCAAGCGCTGTCGGGCTGGGCCAGCACTCGGATGACTGAAAATCCGGTCTGCCGAGCGCTGTTGGCCAGTGGGGTGCACTCATCCTTTGTGAGGCAAGCTGGGGAGCTACTTGATTGAGAATTAGCGGCTCCGGTCTCGTAAACCGACAAACGACCAGGAGAGCGGTGTGCTGACCACGTGCCCCTCCATACCCGCATTCAGCGACGCCTGTGGATTGACGACGGTCGGTAACGTTGTCTCTTCCAAGGCCTGTCCGGACGGAGTTTAGAGTTTACAACATCTTCGGTCAAATGGTTCAAATGGCTCTAAGCACTATGGGACTTAACATCTGAGGTCATCAGTCCCCTATACGTAGAACTACTTAAACCTAAGTAATCTAAGGACATTACACACATCCATTCCCGAGGCAGGACTCGAACCTGCGACCGCATCAGCAGAGCGGTTCCGGACTGAAGCGCCTAGAACCGCTCGGCCACAACGGCCGGCGCAACATCTTCGTAGTGGTACGTAGTGTGGGCTGTATCGAGGGAGTTTCAACATCCAAGTTAAAGTGTCTATGTTGTGATCTGGACGGACGATACAGAGGTTAAAGCCAGGTCGTTGTCTTAGGAATAATCTTACCTGTGAAGTCGAGTGACGTACTTCTGCAATAGAGCTAACATAGCGGATTCTTGAGTTGTGCTTTTTGAGAACTATTGAACGAAACTAAGGTGTTGATTTCTACTCTGCGACTGTGCGACGTTGTTCTCCCCTTTCGCGTTACTCTGCCTCTGTATTGTCTGATCGTTTTGTTATTTCCACAAGGGTGGTTATATCTATAGGATGGCAGAATATAAATTTCTTAGATCTTTGTGAGAAGCCTGAGATGGATTCCTGTCTTGAGATTCTTTGTAATATATTTACAAATGCTTGGTAATATGCTGGTGTAGGTGTGAATTCCACAATGTCTCAGCCAAGTTCCTTCTTGTTACAATTTGTTGGCAGTGAGAAAGCGAATTTTTCACCTGTAGGTTTGTACATGGATGTGACTGTGAAGTTTCCTCTTTCAATTGTTAGTATTCCATTGCCAGTATTTGTGGTTTTATCGACAGAGGTCACGATCATGTCGTGTCTAATGAACATGGCACTGCCGTGTTTGGGGTTTGGTGCTGCCACAGTAGGTCACATTCCTTTTATGTCGCGTTTTTTTCCGTCTCCGCCTCTGTGAATTTCGTCACATTTATGTGTATGGCAGTGTGTCGATAAGATGTCTTGTCTGTTTCTTGTAGTTTCGTTAACGTTCAAGGTTACAGTTTTCAAAGCCTGCTCTGGGAAGTGCCCATTTCGGTTCTGATTTGTCTTGAAGACAGCTTTCCGGTGGTGCAAGGAACTCATTCTGAATATTTTGGTGCGACTGATTCCGATATTTCCATCCCTTTTTATCTAGCAGTTTCAGTTTAAGATGGTAGGTAGGTAGGTAGTTAGTGTTTAACGTCCCGTCGACAACGAGGTCATTAGAGACGGAGCGCAAGCTCGGGTTAGGGAAGGATTGGGAAGGAAATCGGCCGTGCCCTTTCAAAGGAACCATCCCGGCATTTGCCTGAAACGATTTAGGGAAATCACGGTAAACCTAAATCAGGATGGTTGGAGACGGGATTGAACCGTCGTCCTCCCGAATGCGAGTCCAGTGTGCTAACCACTGCGCCACCTCGCTCGGTTTCAGTTTAAGAGATAGTGATGATATCATTATACGTTGCTCTTATGACTACTTTGTTTTTACGCTGCCATTTATAAAATGATTGTTGCGTAACACTAATCGATTTTCTCGACGCTGTGTTGACGTAGTTGTTGTGTACGTACTGTAACTATTCTTACGTTTACTTCTATTTTTTGTAGGTCCTGACATGGCTTCCTGAAGAAGAAATTGCACGAACAGTCCTTATGTGTTTTGCCTCATCCGTGGGGAGTACACATGCAGTCAGCAAAGAAAACCCGTAACATGCGTTATAAAAAGAGCTTGTTTGGTCTATTTCAAAGTCGACCTGGGGGACCGAAAGAAGGCCTGAGCATCCGACACTGTATGTAAAACGTCCACAGAGCATCCGAGACAGTGGACAAATGGCAAACGTAAGTGCTTGAATTTTGCAGCACCAAAGATATTGCGAGAACACATAAACCACGGTGATTATTGTAATTTTTGTTCAGTGAATGTGAAGTGCAGCATCTGCGATAACCGAAAAAAGTGGATGCATCCCGATCTACAGTCCGCGAGAAGCCACCTTTCATATCCAGAGGAGGTATCCGCTCTTACATTTGCCAGTCTGCCATAGTCATCATGTGGGGAGGACGAATCAGCTGAAACCTGAGCAAAATGACAGTGATTTTCCAGCACTTTCATCAGTTGCAAACGGCTTTAATCAAGCGGAAGTGAATGACCTCTTTAAAGATCTAAGTCTTCCAAGAAAGTCGTCGAAACTGTTAGCTTGCAGGCTGGCAGAGAAACACAGTATGATGCCAGGAACAAAAGTCACATTCCATCGCATAAGAGAAATTAGATTGATCACCATTCTTGACAACAAAAACCAGTGTTGAAGAACTGATAATTGTACTGGATATAAGAAATTATGAACCAAGTTAATGGCGGTTATTTATAGATAGCTCTAAACGCGCACTAAAATGTGTTCTTTTGCGTAAATGGAACAAGTGTAGATCGTTGGCAGTTGATCACTTGGTTACTATGAATAAAAATCAGTCTATAGTAACCACAGTACTGGATACCATCTCATACCGCAGTTATCAATGGGCTATCTGCTTCAATATCAAGACAGTGGATTTTGTTCTAGAAACAGGCGGAGTCACGTCAAACGCCCATGCTTTATACCCTCAAGAAAACAAAAAATGACGTACCACGAAGAAATTACCTGAATGGGATAGAAATCGGTAGATGTGATGCACATGTACAGACAATTGTATCACTACAGTTTCGGGCTAATTGGGCGATTTATTTAAGAGAAAGACCTTCACAAATTGAGCAAGTCATTCACATGTTAGTCCGGCTTTACTAATTATGGAAGCACTTATTCGGCTTAGAATTGATTTACAGACTTTTTGGATGTCCAGAGCGATGTCCCACCCAATTCTTCCCAACTGGAGAGTAAGGTCGTCAGAATCCTGAATTGGTTGGAGCACCCTGACCGTAATGCTACAAACGTTCTCAGTAGGGGAGGGATTCGTGACCTTGCTGGCCATAATATGGTTTGGCAAGCACGTAGACAAGCATTAGAAACTCTCGTCGTACACGGAAGGCCATTATCTTGCTGAAATGTATGTCCAGGATGGCTTGCAATGAAGAGCAACAAAAGAGGGCTTACAGTATCGTCGACGTACCGCTGTGCCGTAAGGGTGCCGCGGATGACAACCAAAGGACTGCCGCTAAGAAATGAAATGGCATCCCAGACCATCACTCCTGGTCTTTGGTCCACATGGTCGCCGACATGGTCCCACGACTATCCGTGGCGTCTCCAGACACTTCTTAGCTATTCATTTGAGCTCAGTTGGAAGTGGCACTTGTCACTGAAGACAGTGCTATTCTAGTCAGCGAGATTCGAAGCCGAATGTGTCCGACACCACTGCAAACGGCCTCGTTGATGTACAGAGGTGAATGGTAGTCGGCGCATGGGGCGTCATTAATTCAGCCCCTGTTTAGTGACCCGCCTGTTACTGGCCCTTGTGGTGACTGAAGCACCAATTGCAAGCCAGACCCAAGATAACGACGAATACGAGGCTCGAGTTCACCTCTGACGATTGCTCGGTCCTCTCGTCCGTCGTCTCTGTAGGTCGACTGTTTCCTTCTTGACGGCTGTATTCTGCCATGGTTTACCCGTTCTTACCAACATCGCCGAATAGTGGCGTAGCTCCTATTCCAACGTCGAGTAATATCCAATAACTGCAACATCGGATTGTAGACGTCCAGCAACTTGGTTGCACCCTTTCGTAACATTAAATGTTTCTCCGCTCTTCTCCATTTCAGCCAGTGCGGTTATGAAAGAGAGTATCCTGTAGCCAGAGACTTTATTCAAGATCACTCTCTTTCCTAGCCTTTATCTGTTATCAGCGACGTAGTTTCCCTGTTAGTTTATCCAAGCTGAGCGTATCTCAGCTGTTTTTTTTTCTGTGCAACAGGAAACCAATATCTCTGTCACAATGCGAACTATTTATGTCATACCTTTATACGAGGGTGAGTCAAATGAAAACCTTAAATATTTTTTAAATATTATTTATTGTGCAGAAGTGGTACAAAGCTGTATCACTTTTCAACAAAATCTCCCCCATGCTCAATGCAAGTCCTGCAGCGCTTACGAAGTGCATAAATTCCCTTAGAAAAAAATTCTTTTCGTAGTCCGCGCCACCACTCATGCACTGTGTGGTGTACCTCTTCATCAGAACGGAACTTTTTTCCTCCCATGGCGTCTTTGAGTGGTACAAACATATGGAAATCACTTGGGGCAAGGTCTGGTGAGTATGGTGGATGAGGAAGACACTCAAAATGCAGGTCTGTGATTGTTGCAATTGTTGTACGGGCAGTGTGGGGCCTTGCACTGTCATATTGCAAAAGGACACCTGCTGACAGCAATCCACGTCGCTTTCATTTGATTGCAGCCCGCTGATGATTATTTAGGAGATCTCTGTATGATGCACTAGTGACAGTGGTCCCTCTAGGCACGTAATGCTCCAAAATGACGCCCTTTTCGTTCTAAAAGAGAGTCAACATAACCTTCCCTGCTGAAGGTTCTGTTTGAAACTTCTTTGGTTTTGGTGATGAGAAATGGCACCATTCCTTGCCTGCTCTCTTCGTTTCCGGTTGGTGGAAGTGAACCCAGGTTTCGTCCCCAGTAGCGATTCTTGCAAGCAAGCCATCACCTTCTCGTTCAAAGCGCCGAAGAAGCTCTTCACAAGCATCAACACGTCGTTCTCTCATTTCTGGAGTCAGCTGCCGTTGCGCCCATCGTGCAGACACTTGTGAAACTGGAGCACATCATGCACAACGTGGTGTGCTGACCCATGAGTCATCTGTAAACATGCTGCAATGTCATTCAGTGTCACTTGGCGGTTTTCCTTCACTATGGCTGCAACTGCTGCAATGTTCTGTTGAATCACAACTCGTTGTTCCTGTCCTGGACGAGGAGCATCTTCCATTGAATTCACACAGTTTGCGAACTTCCTACTGCATTAGTAGACTTGCTTCTGTGACAAACATGTATCACCGTACTGAACCTTCATTCGTCGATGAATTTCCATAGGTTTCACACCTTCACTACGCAAAAACCGAATAACAGAACGCTGTTCTCCCCAAATGGAAGTCGCAAGTGGGGCGGTCATCTTTATACTGATACTGCGACGGTATGTGTGCATCTGCACTATGCTGCCACCTACAGGCGATTCTGCACGCTGTTTTGTAGCACGCTCATCAACGTACAGGAAAACGGCGCGAAATTTCGATTTGTTATTACAAATTTAAAGTTTTCATTTGACTCACCCTCGTATGTCTGATTCCTTCTTTCCGTCTCATTTGCTAATTTTTAATTTTACTATATTATTTATTACTCTTCTGACTAGTCAACTTCATATCCAACTTTTGTTGTCCTATTTTTGTGTTAGTTGTCACAGGAAATTTCTTAACGTTAATAAGGCTGACATATGTCAGATTCTAGATATACTGTACTATATATGTTTGAATTATTATTATGATGATCTTTATTATTATTAGCGAATTCTCCAAACAAATGGAAGACGTGAGGCATATAACTCGGTAACATTTTCTTTCCGAGAAGGCTTGTTTACATTCTTCCGACCACTTTGCTTTGTACTGTTTTGTTTTGATGGCTCTGATGCTACTTCCCATTCGTTCACTTTGTGTGTGAAGGTGTCTCTTTCTAAAATGTCAGTTCAGCCGAGATGTTGAGTTCGTAAGTGATGTTACATAGCCTAATATGCTTTTAGTCAGTCACCCTCCTGGTAGCGTATTGAGATGATCAAATATTTTCATTCACTTTTTCTTAATGTCAGTTACGATATTTGAAAACTTTTCTGTTCACTGATTGCAGCCTGTAACCGTCTTGGGTATTTCTTCTTCCTATAATTTTTCTAATGTTCTTTCTCTCTCTTCAAATTCGTGTTTTCTCTTAAGTGTCAGTGTTTCACTTGCATAGAGGGCTTTGATGACTGTGATGTAGTGCCGAATTTTTGTCAGTATTGACGCGGATCTTTTGCTGTGGAGGTTTGGTCTAAAATTAATGCTTTTTGGAGATTCTTTGTGATATATTTTCAAGGCCTGTTGCTTCGATAAACTCTCCGAGATATTTAAAGTACGAAAACTTGTTAATTTTACCGTATTTTGTTTGCAGGCTCTGTGATATCTATCTTTGTACATAAGAATTCAATTTTCTCTAATGATATTTATAACACTACTTTTCCAGCACGTTATTCAGGTATCTCTAGCTATTTGACGGCAGTCTCTTCGTCCTTTGCAAGTATCGAAAGATCGTCCCCAAACGCCAGATATGGTGTGTAGGGGCTGTATTTGTGAAAGCCCAGTACGACTGGCTTGCAAAACCCACGTTTCTTGAGTTGTTGGTCCCATTGTTCCATTATACTTTCGAGAACGGTGTTGAACAGAATTGGAGAGAGTGCAACTCGTTTCACACCTATTTGAACGTCAAAGGACTGTGCTATTCCCACCATAAATTTTACTTTAGACAGCGAGCCAGTTAGTGTTTGTTTTACGAGTCCTATTGTCTTGCAATATAGTCTCCTGTCTTCTAATATTTGGAATAGTGAGGGTCTGTATATCTACTCGAACAACTTTTTGAAATCTGCAACTGTACATACTAGAGATTTTGCCTCATGACTCGTATTTTGAGTATGGTTTTATTCTTGGCATGAACAGTTCTGTCTGAATCCTGCTTGATATTCTGCTAATCTGAGTTCTAATTGCTCCTGTGCCCGATTCAAGAGACAAGCTGATAGGATTTTATAGGTGACTTGTGAAATGGAGGTCCCTGTAGAATTTTTAACATCTGTTGTTGCCTTTTTTTACGTAATGGATGAATCAGATCCGTCTTCCAGTCTTCCGCCATTTTTTCCGGTTTGCCAAATGTTTCGCATTATTTGTGTAGGATGTTCGAATTAATTTGGGCCTCAGTTTTTCAAGACCTCAGCTACAATTCCGTCCTCCCCTGATGCTTTGTTGGTTTAAATTTTTTGGTGTGTAAATAAACGTCTTTTGTTGTTGGTGACTAGCTTTCTGTTGTGGTTTCTACAGGGCGAAAAGTATTTAAACCGACAAACTCTGGGAGGTTGTAGGTGACATCAAAACAAATATTTTTCCCTAATATCATTTTTTCCTATGAGGATTATTTAAACCGGTGGAGGCTGTATAACTCTTCAGTTGTTAGGGGCCGAATTACGATCTTCAGTTGTTAGAGGGCGTATTACGCTCTTCAGTTGTAGGCAACTGCTGTCAACCAGTGTACTAGTGCATTGTCTCTCTTTACTAATGGAGTGATACACCTGGAGTGAGTACAATGACATGGTTGGTGCGTACTACGTAGAGCACCACAACGGACTAGCTGCACAGCGGGTTTATGAACAACAATATCCTAATCGCCGTATCCCGCATCATACGACCTTTGCTGCTGTGTACCAACGTCTGCTTGAGACCGGGTCATTTAGCAGATTACCTGGACAGGGACGCCGTCGCACGGTAAGAACGCTGCAATTTGAAGAAGCTGTCTTGCAGCATGTGGAGCGGGATCCACCAATCAGCACTCGTGCAATTGCACGTAACATGGGGACGAATCAGACGAATGTAAGAACAGTCCTTCGAGAGCAATTGTTACGTCCATTTCACTTACAGCGTGTCCACAACCTGGAACCAGTTGATTATCCACCCAGAGCACAGTTTTCACAGTGGTACCTGGAACAGTGTGAAATGCATCCAACATTTCCATCCTCTGCGTTGTTTACCGATGAGCCAACGTTCGGGCGTGATGGAGTCTTCAATATGCACAATACGCATGTTTGGAGTGAGGATAACCCACATGCCACACTTACTAGCGCTCATCAAGTGCGGTTCTTCGTTAATGTGTGGGTCGGTGTTGTTGGGGACTGCTTAATTGGGCCGTATCTGCTACCTAGGCCATTAAATGGCAGGCACGATTACAATTTTCTCGCCACAGCATTGCCAGAGTTGCTGAAAGACATCGTGCTCCATTCAAGACAACGCACGTGGTTCCAACATGACAGGGCGCCGGCACATTTCAGCCGTCGTGTGCGTCGATTCCTGGACCGACGGTTCCCAGAAACGTAAACTGGCAGAGGTGGTCCTGTACCATGCATGGCCTGCTCGATCCTCAGATATGTCCCCTCTGGACTTTTATGTGTGGGGAGAGGTGCGCAACCTTGTTTACGCAACTCCTGTTGCATCAGAAGAGGATCTGGTTGCCCGGATAGTAGCAGCAGCAGCAGGAACAAACAATTCAGGATACTCCTGAGGTTTTTGCCCGTGTCAGACAGAACATGATCCGACGGTGTAACCTTTGTTTACGTGCCAATGGAGACATTTTTGAAAATCTACTGTAACTGAAGTTGGGTTGTGTTAATGTGTTGCCTCTTGGTCATATAAAAATGGAAAAGTGTTAGTTGGTTTAATTAATTTGCTGCCCGAGAAATCTTCCTCTACCGGTTTAAATACTCCTCATAGGAAAAAATGGCTTAAGGGAAAAATATTTGTTTTGATGTCCCCTACAACCTCCCAGAGTTTGTCGGATTAAATACTTTTTACCCTGTATAGGTATTTTCTGGAACTTTTTTCCGGCTCCGGATAATTTCAAAGCTGCGAAAGTATGTGGCGAGTTCTTGTAAATGTTCTTTATTTGTCAAAACTAATGTACCATCTTGTTCTCGAAAGCACAGGTTCTGTAGCGAATACCCCATGATTTGATTCGCGAAGGTCTTGCAGAAATCTTGTGTTGTAATTTTTTAAGTTGTCTTCAGTTGACGTCCGTTGGTCACTGACATTTATCCGTTAATTTTGTCCTAAAAGCTGGGATACATGTCTGCCAACTCAGGAATTTCTTCTGTGGCAACTTTAGCTTTGAAATGGATTTTTCCTTTCTTCTAGTGCGTTCCCGTATTCTTGATTCCACCAAGGGTGTTTCGTGATCAAATCTTTTCATTATTATTATTATTATTATTATTAACGAATGATTAAATAAATGAGGGCACTCCATTTTCAGCATATTCCTGCAGCACAGGTTGGTGACGATAGGAGCGCCTCTCGTACTGCACGGAGTTCCTCGTAATTCCTCGCGGCGACGAATACAAGTTGTGCTGGCGCCAGTGGTTACCGCAGCGCCAGGTATCGGGCGCCAGGCTGTTTGTTTGTCGCGCCGGCTGTCAATTTCCCCGGCGCGCGCATACCTGCGCGTCGCCTCCGCCGCCTCCGTCGCTGCCGCCTCCGCCGCCGCCTCCGCCGACACGCGGGCGCCCGCCCGCTGCGGCGCGCCGCTACCCCAGTATTTGCATACATATTACATTTGCAATGGACACGACAGCCGCGCTCTGCCGCCGCCGCCGCCGTCGCCACCGCCACCGGCTGTCTGACCGCCACGCGTCGCTTTCCGATGTTGGCAACATTGGGGGCAGAGGGCCGCGCTGCTTCCACGGGGGGCGCCAACTCCGCTATTGCGTCACTTCGGCTGATCCCATCGCCGTCATTTACTACTCCGACGATGTAGTCTTCCTTCCGTTACCGTTTTAGGCATTTTTCTGACTCCCTACCGGACACAAGATATGGTATAACGAGCAAAATTCGAAATCTGTTACAGTTTTGACTTATTTCTGGCTATATTTGGGTCGCTGATTCCAAAAATGCTTTCGGTTTTGTCCTATAAGCTCTAATTTTCTTAGATATAGCTTATTCACATTATACGCCAGTCTAAGTATACAACTGCATAACTCGCATATAATTAAATACAGAAGAAATTTTAGAAAGCCCCACTCATGTCAAACTCAACTTGCCCTTTTTGCACACGATAGTATGCGAATCACGGATGAACGGCAACAGGCAGATTTCCGAAAATCATTTGACAAATTGCCCTGCTGCAGGCTACGAACATGCTAAATATGTTGCCAGTTAGGTCAGCGCCTCTAAGACTTCTTAACTAATAAAACCCATTATGTTGTCCTCCACGACGAGTGTTCGGCAGAGAAAAGGGTATCGTCAGGAGTTACCCAGGTGTGTGATAGGACGGCTATTATTTTCTACATAGATAAACGACCTGACGAACAGCGTGACGTGCAATCTGAAGCTGCTTGCTGATTATCCTACGGTGCATGGTAAGGTATGATAGTTGAATAAACGTAAGATGATACAGGATGAGTTAGACAAAATTTGTAGTTGGTGTGAAGAATGGCAACTGGTTCTAAATGTAGTCTAATGAGGATGAGTACGAAAAACAAACCCCTGACATTCGGATAGAGCATTACTATTGACATGTTTGACATAGGTAAGTCGTTTAAATGCCTGGGAGTAGCGCTGCAAAGTGATATGAGGTGGAAAGAACATGTGAGAACTGTGATAAGGATGGCTTCGATGTACTGGGAGAATTGTGGGATACTGTTGTTCATTTGTAAGGGAGACTACGTAGAGGACAGAAGTGCAACCCATTGTTGAGTACTGTTCGAGTGTTTGGGATGCGTACCAGATAGGATTGAAGGAAGACACCCAAGTAATTCAGAGGCGGCCTGCCAGATATGTCACCTGTAGGTTCAAACAACACTCAAGTGCTACAAAGATGCTTTCGAAGCTCAAAAAAATGGTTCAAATGGCTGTGAGCACTATGGGACCTAACAGCTGTGGTCATCAGTCCCCTAGAACTTAGAACTACTTAAACCTAACTAACCTAAGGACATCACACACATCCATGCCCGAGGCAGGATTCGAGCCTGCGACCGTAGCGGTCGCGTGGTTCCAGACTGTAGCGCCTAGAATCGCTCGGCCACACCGGCCGGCTTTCGAAGCTCAAATAGGGATCCCTGCAGGAGAAAAGACTTCCTGCTCGAGGAACACTATTGAGAAAGTTTAGAGAACCGTCATTTGAAGCTGACTGCAGAACGATCCTACTGCCACCAACGTACATTTCGTGTAAGGGGCACGAAGGTAAGGCGCAAGCAATGAGGGCTCATTCGGAGGCACATAGACAGTCGTTTCCGCCTTGCTCTGTCTGCGAATGGAAAAGGACAGAAGCGAGCCGGCCGCGGTGGTCTCGCGGTTCTAGGCGCGCAGTCCGGAACCGCGCGACTGCTACGGTCGCAGGTTCGAATCCTGCCTCGGACATGGATGTGTGTGATGTCCTTACGTTAGTTAGGTTTAAGTAGTTCTAAGTTCTAGGGGACTGATGACCACAGCTGATAAGTCCCATAGTGCTCATGGCCATTTGAACCATTCGACAGAAGCGACTAGAAGTGGTACAGAGTACCCTGAAACACGAACCGTGTGGTGATTTTCAGGTTATGTATGTAGATGTGGATGTAGATTTGGATTGATCAATCACTTTCTTTTTTATTAATCAAGTGTATCAATCTAACAACCATTATTTTTTCATACATAACCAGCACTTAGTTCATCAATTTTCTCCCATGAGGTCAGTCAATCGTCCTGTGATTTCCTCTGATGCATTGACCATGGGGATTCGCTTTCGATGATCCAACAGTAATCCGCCATCATTTGTACATCCCATCGACGATGATACCGTTGTTCCAATGAACTTGCTGCCTGGTGAAAACGCTCACCTTGTTCCTCGCTTAACATCACCAAGATAATCAAGATATCCATCCAAATGACTGAGCAGGCAGTGTAGTTTTATGCTTACGTTTTAGCCAAGTGTACAAAAAGTTGTGAGGATATTCTTCACTAGGTCTTCATATTTCCGATCCTTATGGTATCGAAGAAATTTTTCACTACCATACAAAATAACGACCACGCACCTGCTTCAATGTCTTTCACTGAGTCTTGTCATTTATAATTATTTATTACTTAGTGGACTTGTGATCCATCTGAAAGATTACTGTCAAACCTCCTTGGCTAGGGACGCTAGATGAAAGTTGATGTCGTCAAGCCCTGAATGAAAATTGCGCAACGGGTAACTGGGGAGGGGTGCTTGAGAGCGCTACCTAGAGAGCGTGCCCTTTCCGTACGATACTAGGCAAGGGGGTGGAGGGCTCACACGCTGATGTGTGGGTCCCTGCATTCTATATCTTTTATTTTAAGTGAATTCCTATAACTTGACTACTATGTGATTTTTAGGATATGTTAAAGATTGATGACAATTGATTACCTATTTATTTTAAACATCATCACTCGACTTTATAGCTACTGCAGCAATTGTTCCAGTTTACAGATATTACAATTTTACAACTTATAGCTCGGGTATATTATAAACTAATCTGTACGCACATTTTTACGGGCAAGACGGAATTGCGCTGGCCAAATGTATACCACCAAAGTCTCCCAATATTTTACACGGGACATCCACTATGTGAGGAGGATAACGGGCAAACTGGGGACCAGATACATTAACACAGGGGGTCAAATTTCCGAAATTAAACGAGAACATTCATTTCCTTACACAATCCGAAGCTGTAAATAAAAGAATTAGTGCAAATATTCAAATACCTTTCTTCCACGCGTGAACATCGAGACAGACGCACTGAGGGCATGTCTGCTCACTTACCCGTCTTCTGTAATACTCCAAGAATATCGCGGGCAACCAGAGGTCTTCCTGGGCCCCGGTGGAACCACTTGGCCGTGACCACCCCTACCACCCCAAATCTTGTGAACGTCTTTAACTTTTACCTGCCTCTGCTGTTTCTCTGATCCCCTACCCAGGAGTAAGGTTGGCACTAATACACCACAGAACTACTTTCCAACTAAGATTTGGCCACGCTTTATGGAAAGGTGTGAGGAGGATTAGGAAAGTTCATGTGCAGATTCACATTCACGTACAAGAAATGCATAATACACGACACATGTAAATATGTATTATGAAGCCTGACACATTTCTCTCCACCCGTCCACATGGGTTCTGTTGCACCCGCGGCCGGCCTCGTCGTGCAATAAAATCGGCGTTGGAGACGCCTCCGTTTGTACTGTATTTCCCGGTGCGAGAGAGCAGCGAAACCTGCTGCTTATGGAGCAGAAACTATTGTACCGTTTCACATCAAGTATATATCAACTTTCCTCCCCCCCCCCCCCCCCCCCTCTGCCCATATTCAAAACAGAACGTTTTGTACACATGTAGCCAAAATATACTCCATCTGTATTCAAAGCTTCGATTAGCTGCTTCATTAATCCAAGTTTGATATGCAGTGCTGAAACTATGAGGTTATTTCTGTCCATCAAAAGATAATGGTTTTTGTCGAAAGACCATTCTTTCTCGAGGAGGCCACGTTATTCGCACCCACGTTGATCTTTATACCTAAAGTCTAGAAACCAAAGCGGTGCTGTTATGAATTGGGATCGCACCCGAGACCATCAGTTCCGGTTTTCGCGTTGTATGGGGTGCGACAGTCAGGTTGGTACCCCACAGTAGTCCGCGGTGTCTACGGTCACGTCTTCACTGGTTATCGGGGCTCAATTCGAAGCGGGACGCATCACCGAAGACAATGCTAGTCCTGTCAATGAGATTCCAGGCTGAAGACGTGTCTGGAGATGCCCCGGACATTGGTGACATACCAACCACACTGTCGCTCACAACACGGCCTGATAGCCAGGAGTGATGTCATTTCATTTCATAGAAGTACCTATTTCGTTATTATCCATGGCATACTTACAGCACAGCGGTACGTGAACGATACTCAACGACTCGTTTTGCTGCCTTTCATGGCAGGTGCAGGAATCAGCTAGAAGACCCAGTTAAATAGAGGTGACATTTTAAATGTGCACGAAGTCGGGAATGAGTGATCCTCAGTAATTGATAAATTGACACGGCTCCTATAGAAACCTGTGTGAGAATGAAAACCGACTTAGCCCATGCTCTGGGCGAGTATAACGTTTTAGTAATTGTGCACGTTTTGGATTGACACACACCTCCCATTAGAAAGTACAGACACTGGCTGGTGAAGGTGGTGTTCGGTAAAGGAGACAGACTTGGTGAGACCGAACTCAAACACTAAAATGAATCTTCTGGCGTGGAAATTTGAAGTGCAGTATTTTTTAGTATATTTTACCCGTTTAGAAATTAAACTTTTATCCTGTTTCGTTTATGGTGAAGATTATGCAGGGAGTTGCTACAAGTGCTGTAGGGTTTGTCCAGAGCGTACGTCTTCAAGTGTAGTAATTGGGTATGAGAATTCATTGAAAGAACTTGGATTATTATTGGGCATTTGATGGTGATGTGGGAATAGTGATAATTTTAACACTGCCTCAATTGTCAAAGCGAGCTACCTACCCTATTATACACGCAGAGCAATGCGTCGCATAATTTGCATCGTGTGTCACACACCGTTTATTGTGCATTCCGGCCGCGGAAACGAGTAGGAATTCGACATGATGAGCCGGCCGTTGTGGCCGAGCGGTTTTAGGTGCATCTGCTACGGTCGCAGGTTCGAATACTGCCTCGGGCATGGATGTGTGTGATGTCCTTAGGTTAGTTAGGTTTAAGTAGTTATAAGTCTAGGCGACTGATGACCTCAGATGTTAAGTCCCACAGTGCTCAGAGCCATTCGACACGATGTCGCGGAAACCGAGAGGACGAAACAGAAGGAACGTTACAGTTTACCTTGTAGCTGAAACTGTTGTGAATAAACACTATAAGCCAAGACTGAATCTAGAATATACAGAATAAACAGCTGAGAGCGAAGGGTGAATGTGATGTTGAGATGAAATTATTGAGGCAAGAGATGGAATCGTGGAGGGTCACTTCAAGTCGGTGAAAAGACTAATGACCAAAAAGGCAAAAACGTTAACCCCTGTACTGTCCAAGCCACTGTGTAGGGTAAGACGATCAGCATTAGTCTGATCCCTTCTGGTTCATCACATGTCCTGGAGATAACAACTCTATGTGCTATATCTCAGTCACGATAATTCCTCTGTTTTTCTCGCCCTAGGATTCTTGTCTGGGATATACAGACTGTGCCAAATTCCAGACAGAAAGTCCTCAGCATGAAGACTGATTAGGGCACAGCAGTACTTTACTTGTCACACTCCTATTGGAGAGGACATGCCATTTGTACTGAGTTACGTAGTTAGTTGCCCTAGAACCTACGGTTATAATGGACTCCAAACCACAGTAAATCCGGCCGTTTCTTACAATAAAAGTCATAATCAGTTGCGAAAGAAGTGATAAGTGGTGGGGGAAATTCGAAGACTGACGTGGGATCGTCTTAGTTAGACTTAGAGCCTAACTAAGAAACAGATGGTTGGTTATTAAAGTTTAAGGTGGTAGAAGCTTTGCTTGAACAATTCATGTGACGCTGTGGGGCGGCGGGTGGAATATACTGTTGTTATTTAAATGTAGAGTGTTTTTCCCGGCCGATTAACCATATGTGGGGCGGCGGGTGGAATAATTGTTAATAGTAATGTGGAATGTAATGTAGAAAGATGCATTTCCCGGCTGATTAGCACCATATGTGGTACGGAGGGTGGAATTAATGTTATAAAAATGTTCTTTTTATTTATGCTGTCTTTGCCGTTCTCAACACTGGCTCTCTAACTACAATATTGGCAACCAGAAAGTGATTAGCAAAACGTGAAGCCTGTAATTAGAATTCCTAGTGCCCACTTCATCTGAGAAATACATTTATAGCTACAGCTTATAGCTCCAAGGAATTAGGAGATTGTCTGGGATTCATAATCAAAAAACGATTCTCTCTAAAATGTTCACTATATTCTGAAAGTCACAGACCAAAAAGAATCCACACAATCCAACTACCAGAGCAGTTCAGAGTCCAATGCGCTGATGCAACTATAACTGTTCAGATTAAATGTTTAAGTGAATGCTCGCCATAATTTGATGATAATGTTCACCAAACGCCACGCTAAATAATGGTAGAATATCTGTCCCGCGACGGCACGTGAAAATACGACATACGCAAACTGAAGATAGATCATTTAAGTCATCCCAGAATTAACACTTCACTCGAAAACGATTTCATGGTTACGCGTATCCCGAGTAACTTATTACGGCATCCGAGGCTGTTTATAGCAATGATACCGACGCGACGCGACTCCTGGCACAGGTGGTGTGCTATTCAGCGTCTGGAGACAACTGGGGCCTTTTTTTCTCGTGCAGCGTTCTTATATATAAAGCCGAGGTGCGGACGGCTAAGGGAACGCCTGATCAATTCCGCTCTCCCGACTAGCCGCTGGGCTAGTAATGCACCACTTTAAGTTATTGAATAAATCATCGCTTCCTTTGCTGATGGCCGATGAAGCTCTCAATTTAAATGTGCATTTAGCACACAGGTAAGTTATCATAATAAAAGTCTGACGTGGCTAAGTCAAATATTTTGGGCGAGAGAATTAATTTAATTATACTACACGCAGTAGATGAGCTCTGAACTTGCCCTTTGGAGATACGCTATCGCTATAGTTTTGTAGTTATTCAGTTGAAACTTCTCATATCTTTATGATTATAGCGGATCTCCCTTCTACTTAAATTTAAACATCCTAGCTTTATTTATTCGCCTACTTCATCAATCTTGCTTCCTTAATTTCTAAGACAAAAACCAGCAAATCATGAATTTCAGCTAAAATTTTAATTTGTAAGATCCAGAATGCTGTTTCTACTAAATAATTATGCAAAAGGAATCTAAATATACATTTTTAAGTTTCTAGCTCTTTTCGGTTGCGCCGATGATTTTTACAGAAAAACATCCAAATATCTAAAATGGTTAAGTTATTGAACTGATATTCAACACATATTGATTTAGCATTACTCCTGACATGCTAGAAACGTTTCAGGTTATTTACTTGATTTTTTTCAAGTATTGCACAATATTCATGACGTCAGAGCTAGTTACAGCGGACTGGCTGGCACACAATGGAAAGACTGATGTGAATTTTATACGGCGTGAGTAGGCTGCTTTCCTACAACGCATGTGATGAAACTGCTTCATAAAGTCTTACAACGCCTTAAATTTTAATGCTCTTACCTCAGTGGGAAGTGTAAGTGACTATGATTCGCTTGGACTGCATGAACAAGGGTACGAAATTCGATATCCCATCGGTCTTTGGTGTCGCCTGGAATCATGTTTCTTGTTACACCAGGTCAATGGTCAGGTGCAGATACGCCATCGTCCAGGCTTCCTGTCTCAATAACATTGGCAGAGGCACCTTCTACTCTGATGAATCAGAATGCTATGACAACTGCGAGATTAAAAGCCACCTGGTGGCGTTGCGGGCACATGACGTGGTAGAGAAAGTGTACGGCGTGTTTCAGCGGCCCCTACTGCTGAGTTTTGCGCAGCCCGTAACGCCTTCAAATACCAAGACAAATTTTCAAACTCTCTCGCTCGCTATGCACAAACTGTTATCCACATAGAAAAAAATTAACAAGACATTTTTGTAGGCAGTTAAATCTGGTTAAATTCTCTACTGAGAAACGTTCTCACTGTAGGCCACAGTTTTCAGTTTATTTAGGAAAAAAGCTTCTGAATGTCACTTTTGTTCGTTTCTCTTGAATAATTTGAAAACTATGGCTTGTAGCGAAAGTGCATTTCAGTACAAAATTTAGCTAATACAACGAAAATCAGTCAAAGTTGCAAATATTTTATATTTCATTCGATGACTAGTTCCAGGCCGAGACCCGTTTTCAAATCAACATAACAAATTCGAAATTGGCATTTCCGAAGATGTTAACAAAATGTGTTCAAATGGTTCAAATGGCTCTAAGCTCTGTGGGACTTAACATCTGAGGTCATCAGTCGCCGAGAATTAGAACTACTTAAAGTTAACTAACCAAAGGACATCACACACATCCATGCCCGAGGCAGGATTCGAACCTGCGACCCTAGCAGCAGCTCGGCTCCGGACCGAAGAGCCTAGAACCGCTCGGCCACATCGGAACAAAATGCGTAATGTACATTCAAGGTGCATCAGTTATTTGTATGCACTATGAATGTACATTACACATTTTGTTGCAATCTTCGGAAAAGCCATTTTGGACTGTGTTACGTTGATTTGAAAATGGGTCTCGACCCGACACTACTCATCAAATGAAAAATAAAATATATGCAACTTGGATTGGTTTCTCGTTCTAGTGATTAAGAGACCTTGCTGACCTATGTTATTCCAGCATGATGGAAGTTTGTAGAATTTAACTACATGAAATTTCTTAAAAAACAGTGCTGTTCATTTTACTGTAGGACTAATAGTCGGATGAATCACGTTTCATTTTAAAACAGGTCGCTGGTCATGTGACGAAGAGCTGTTCGGGACATGCACCGTGATGCGGATGCAGGCCAGTGGTGACAGTGTTATACTATGGCGAACATTTGATGGGGCTTCAATGGGACATGTGGTAGTGGTCCAAGGGACAATTACAAGAGCAGACTACGTGAACTTTATTGTGGACCACCTGCATTGCTTCGTGGGTGATATCTTCCCCGACCGCAATGACATCATACAGCAAGATAACTTTCCTTGTTACAAGGCCAGAATCCTGTCTCGTTTCGAGTAGTATAGGAATGAACTCAAGTTAATCGTTTGACAGCCAAAACTGGCTCATCATAACGCGATATAACTCATCTTGGACGGGATCTGGATTCACTTTCGCACCCAGGAAGCGCCGTAATTTGAATTAAGTGACCTTTCTTAGCTACCTAGTACCAATGACCTCCGGAAACAAATCAAGAACTTGTCAAATCCATGGCACGTAGAAACGCTATTGCACTGCGTTCAAAAGGTGCCCCAACACGCTGTTGAACAGGTGGTAATTGAAGAGTGACTTTATCGTTGTTTGCACTTCGCGATTAATGGCTACAGGAAATTGCAGGCATACGTTTATCATATGGAACAGCAGGCAAGTAACGCCGAGAGAATGCACAGAAGAAACACAAGCCACAAACATTACCTTTACTAGAAGAAATTTTTTGCTATGGGCAGAAACACATTGGGAAGAGGGTCGTTGAAGCCACAGGTGGGTGACTAATGTGCTCGAGACTAAATCATTGTCACAGTATAATTTGAGTGGGTGCAGTTTTGATAGTACTGCTGGAGCGTAAAGTACCTATGATATAAACGAGGTATACAGCTAATGGGGATGCATGATTTGAAAACCAGAATTCAGATATATTAACACATTATATTGTAAAGCATGGCCAGAGGCATCAATTTGAACAGTTTCTATGAGCTGTAGTTTCTGCTGCTGAAACTTTCCTTGGAGTTTTGGTTGGAAATTGGAAATTTGTGGTAAGTTCTATGGGACCAAAGTGCTAAGGTCATCGGTCCCTAGGCTTACACGCTACTTACAGGGTGTTTCAAAAATGACTGGTATATTTGAAACGGCAATAAAAACTAAACGAACAGCGATAGAAATACACCGTTTGTTGCTTGGGACAACAGTACATTTTCAGGCGGACAAACTTTCGAAATTACAGTACTTACAATTTTCAACAACAGATGGCGCTGCAAGTGATGTGAAAGATATAGAAGACAACGCAGTCTGTGGGTGCGCCATTCTGTACGTCGTCTTTCTGCTGTAAGCGTGTGCTGTTCACAACGTGCAAGTGTGCTGTAGACAACATGGTTTATTCCTTAGAACAGAGGATTTTTCTGGTGTTGGAATCCCACCGCCTAGAACACAGTGTTGTTGCAACAAGACGAAGTTTTCAACGGAGGTCTAATGTAACCAAAGGACCGAAAAGCGATACAATAAAGGATCTGTTTGAAAAATTTCAACGGACTGGGAACGTGACGGATGAACCTGCTGGAAAGGTAGGGCGACCGCGTATGGCAACCACAGAGGGCAACGCACAGCTAGTGCAGCAGGTGATCCAACAGCGGCCTCGGGTTTCCGTTCGCCGTGTTGCAGCTGCGGTCCAAATGACGCCAACGTCCACGTATCGTCTCATGCGCCAGAGTTTACACCTCTATCCATACAAAATTCAAACGCGGCAACCCCTCAGTGCCGCTACCATTGCTGCATGAGAGACATTCGCTAACGATATAGTGCACAGGATTGATGAAGGCGATATGCATGTGGGCAGCATTTGGTTTACTGACGAAGCTTATTTTTACCTGGACGGCTTCGTCAATAATCAGAACTGGCGCGTATGGGGAACCGAAAAGCCCCATGTTGCAGTCCCATCGTCCCTGCATCCTCAAAAAGTACTGGTCTGGGCTGCCATTTCTTCCAAAGGAATCATTGGCCCATTTTTCAGATCCGAAACGATTACTGCATCACGCTATCTGGACAATCTTCGTGAATTTGTGGCGGCACAAACTGTCTTAGACGACACTGCGAACACCTCGTGGTTTATGCAAGATGGTGCCCGGCCACATCGCACGGCCGAAGTCTTTAATTTCCTGAATGAATATTTCGATGATCGTGTGATTGCTTTGGGCTGTCCGAAACATACAGGAGGCGGCGTGGATTGGCCTCCCTATTCGCCAGACATGAACCCCTGTGACTTCTTTCTGTGGGGACACTTGAAAGACCAGGTGTACCGCCAGAATCCAGAAACAATTGAACAGCTGAAGCAGTACATCTCATCTGCATGTGAAGCCATTCCGCCAGACACGTTGTCAAAGGTTTCGGGTAATTTAATTGAGAGACTACGCCATATTATTGCTACGCATGGTGGATATGTGGAAAATATCGTACTATAGAGTTTCCCAGACCGCAGCGCCATCTGTTGTTGAAAATTGTAACTACTGTAATTTCGAAAGTTTGTCTGCCTGAAAATGTACTGTTGTCCCAAGCATATTGCAACAAACGGTGTATTTCTATCGCTGCTCGTTTAGTTTTTATTGCCGTTTCAAATATACCGTTCATTTTTGAAACACCCTGTAATTTAACTTATACTAACTTACACATGGGATAACACACACACCCATTCCCAAGTGAGGACTCGAACCTCCGACGGGGGCAGCCGCGCGAGCCGTGGTAAGGCGCCTTAGACCGCACGGCTACCCCGCGCGGTTCGTTTGGGTTGCTTGTATAATCAATAGCTGGTCCATACAGATAACTGCAATGAACTTGAAGCTACACTGTTCTTAAAATGCATGTCACTCAGCGGAATATTACAAATTCGACTGTTAAAGTTTATCTTTTCACAAGTTCATTGAAAGTCAAGAACTACACACGTAAGATCGTTGAGCTCAAAATAAATCAATGTTATTGCTATCAGGTCAATCCGAAGGAGTAAAGAATGCATCTGACCATATTGAACTCTGCAAAACTGAAAGTTCCAGTGAGGACAGATCGTGAACAACTTACTGAGTCCCATAAAAACCCATCTTATCATGAACACAGCGCATTACGGAAACGTGACCTGACTACTCAAACGCCTTCCGTGCGTCTATTAATGTACTATTGCTACTTTAATCACGTGCAATCATTGTAATTGCGTGACTCGCGCCAGCAACCACAAAATGAAATGAATAATAGTGTAGTGCATGTGTGTTTGAACCGGGGCGTGCCGTGAAAACTTTAGTTCTACACTCCACATTGGCTGGAACTGGAGACAATTTTAGACCGCAGTAATAAAAAGAAAAACGAAATATTGTAGTTATTTAAGATGCTTTGAAAGGGATAAACTATGTAGTTGGGCGATAAACGGGATTGTCCAGGAAATGTGATGTAGCTGACAGTGATAGGTAAAATAATATCATTATGCTTAACAGTTCACTCACAGCCTTTAGACAAAGTGATCTGACGAAATTATTTGTTGTTAACTTTCAATAAATACAAGCAATACTGTCAGATGTTAGCAACACAATATCTTGACGTCAACAAGATAGATGAGAAGCAATGGAGATCCATTCACCCACAGACTAGAAAAACTACCATAATTGCTAAAAGATCGAGTTACTTGTGTGAAACAAACCAACTCTTGCTTAGAAAGAGCTTCCATTCAGGTTTCAACTACGCAGCCCGACCAGAAGAAGATTGAGAGGAACGCTACTTACAAGTAATCATTCGGGAAGAACAGTACTAGCCATCGCCGAGAAAACGTTTCAGGCATTTCATGTATAGGCATTTCCCCTATTCAGCAATCAATAGCCAAGTGTGTTCGTCTAAGCAGGAGACAGTGTTGTACCTCACGGATAGTGTATCTAGGAACACATGATGTTTCCTAGTCAGGGTTTCCATCTAGTGATCCACTATAGACGCGGAAGAACAAGTGCGAGTTAGAGATTGACATGAGCAATTTTCCTGCATTTATCACTGTTTCTGTTGTTGTTGGTATGACGTTGTGTTTTTTGTGGCATTTTTAAGTATTTTTAGTTATAACCATTTAAACTGTGTGGAACAAATGCCTTTTGGAAGATATTGTTTGTTATTCAGTTACAAAATTTTATGGTGAGTAAAATTCTACATTAAAAAAGTATAGCTATAACTATAGCTACAGGACGATTCGACCATATTTCATCGGCCGTGCTTGTACTTTGTGCCTTGAAACTGAAGAGGATTGTCTACCTTGTAATATGTGATAATTGAACGTGAAATGGGTTTCTTTAATGTCTTAATACAGGGTGATTCAAAAAGAGTACCACAACTTTAGGAATTTAAAACTCTGTAACGACAAAATGCAGAGCTAAGCACTATCTGTCGGCGAACTAAGGGAGCTATAAAGTTTCATTTAGTTGTACATTTGTTCGCTTGAGGCGCTGTTGACTAGGCGTCAGCGTCAGTTGATGCTAAGATGGCGACCGCTCAACAGAAAGCTTTTTGTGTTATTGAGTACGGCAGAAGTGAATCGACGACAGTTGTTCAGCGTGCATTTCGAACGAAGTATGGTGTTAAACCTCCTGATAGGTGGTGTATCAAACGTTGGTATAAACAGTTTACAGAGAATGGGTGTTTGTGCAAAGGGAAAAGTTCTGGACGGCCGAGAACGAGTGATGAAAATGTAGCACGCATCCAGCAAGCATTTGTTCGCAGCCCAGGAAAATCGACTCGCAGAGCTAGCAGAGAGCTGCAAATTCCACAATTTTAGCAGGATGGAGCGCCACCACAATGGCACTTATCTGTCCATAACTACCTGAACGTCAACTACCCGAGGCGATGGATCGGCCGCCAGGCAGCCCGTGACAGAGCACTTCATCACTGGCCTCCAAGAAGCCCTGATCTTACCCCCTGCGATTTTTTCTTATGGTGTTTCGGCCACCTCTCCCAGCCACCATTGATGATTTGAAACGAGAAATAACAGCAGCTATCCAAACTGTTACGCCTGATATGCTACAGAGAGTGTGAAACGAGTTGGAGTATCAGGTTGATATTGCTCGTGTGTCTGGAGGGGGCCATATTGAACATCTCTGAACTTGTTTTTGAGTGAAAAAAAACCTTTTTAAATACTCTTTGTAATGATGTACAACAGAAGGTTATATTATGTTTCTTTCATTAAATACACATTTTTAAAGTTGTGGTATTCATTTTCAATCACCCTGTAATTTTATTCGTTTTGAAAATGAGTATTTATGTTTGTTTCCGGTATCTTGTATTTGAAAACGTATTTATCTTGTTTCTGATAATGCTTTAACTTAATTTGATATCACTCTCTAATTATTGGCTGTGGTAGAATAATAGTGGAACACATTAACTATTAAATACAGTACTGACAAGTTTTCCTCGACCCTAATACTTTTCAGTTTGAGTACAGAGTTTGTTTCAAGGTACATGATTGTATTGCACCTTGGAATATTTTTTCACATTTCGAGAAACCCTACTTTGCCGGAGTAATTTTAATAAATTCAGAAAAATGTCGCAGAACACAAAAATTGATTGATGTCATTTAAAAATGGAGTAAGAACTTATACTGAATGTCTCAGGAAGTCTCATAAATGGTCAAAGCTAGAAGAGTCACCCCTATAGCTGGGTGTTAACAGGACTCCAAAATAAGCAGAATACACAAGTAAAAGTTTCTGGTGCAACTAAACGACAGAGGGCCTTCTTTGATATTTCCATGACATAAATGTAAATCTACCAGGTCGTTTGGATGATGAGAATTGTGGCAAAAGCAACTACCAGTATGCACCCATTGACATGTTACTGAAGCCAAAGTGTATCACGCCTTACTGTAGTCCTGAAATGATAATGAAACAATTTTGCATAACCCACTAGGGTCTCGAGAAACTGTATACTCTGGCACAGGGCTATGCGGAGTGAAGTGGACAAAGCTGCCATGCTGCAGAATGATGAGAGGTATCAGTGCATTCTAGGATCTCACATTTCGATGGTAGAAGTACTCCAGAGATGCTAGCGGTAGCATGGTTTAAATTGGGAAGAGGGGGAAGAAACTAAAGAAAAAGAGCTCTAGTTGTTCATTTTAAGCTTGAAACAACGGTCGTTTCGCTAACTATGCGTTCTGTGTATTTAGAAGACGTTGCATGGCTATGCCAGAATTCACTTGTGATACTTATGCATTGAATCGTTTATGTAGACTAGCAGTTGTGACGGTACTGGTGGACAGTAGAATAGCGTGAAGCGTTTTCAAAACATGCAATCTAGCAAGCTTGTGGAATGAAGATTTATATACTATTAAAACGAGTGAATTATGGCACCCTTCGACTTACATTTGAGTCTCCTTTGTACAAACTAAGATGAGGTGGCTTACAGAGTCTGAGGCCGCAAGGACGGATCTCCAACAATGTATCGATTGCCAAAATTACAGCCTCAACAATATCGGTGTGCGTAGTGAACTGAGCACGACCGCCATTCGCATTGCCAGCTTCTTCTCCAAGGACTGTTGTATTTAATAAGCTACAGATTAGAAGGACTTCAAACCTTCATGGAATCATGTGTTTACTCGTGATATATTCAAATATTTTTCAAAACTATTTTATTATGAATTGTAAATATAACTAAAAAGTTGTGTATTCATACTTATTCCGAAATAATTCACAACTTCGGACAGGGTCCTGACTCGGCTTACGTAGTAATGGTATGAAGTGTGCCATTCTACCATAGCTGAAGGATAGGGAAGGAAGTGGACCATGCACTTTCCGCTGGGTCGTTCCCCGCACTCTTAAATCAGTTTAACGAAACTGTGTAAAATTTAAACCTCCGTGACCAGAAGAGGACTACAGCATTGTTTCTCCCGAATGCAAGTGTAATGCTCTTATCACTGGACTACCTTCCTCAGTGACCTCACTAATTGTAGCCTCTACATATTTCTAGTCTTTTGAATGAAAAGAGAATAATGTCTTCAAAAATGGTTCAAATGGTTCTGAGCACTACGGGACTTAACATCTGAGGTTATCAGTCCCTTAGAACTTAGAACTACTTAAACCTAACTAACGTAAGGATATCACACACATCCACGCCCGAGGCAGGATTCGAACCTGAGACAGTAGCGGACGCACGGTTCCAGACAGCAGCGCCTGGAACCTCTCGGCCACACCAGCCGGCCTTGTGAGCTCCTCTCGGGTGCGCAGACTTGCGTGAAGGCTTGCGTCGTCTTGGAGAAGAACTGGTTCGTTTGCTCATTTGTGGTGACGAACACACTGAGGATCTGCCAGGAAGTTTCATATCAGCGCACACTCCGCTGCAGAGTGAAAATCTCATTCTGGAAAAAATTATCACCTTCAACCTCATAACCCACAAGAAATTCCGCACAGATAATCGTTCGTTGCTCTTTATGGTCTTCTGTTGGACGGCGAGAAACGAAGTGGTAACATACCTTTGAGTACCCCATCTGCTGGACTAGTGAGTCAAAGCAACCAACAGAAATGTACAGTTGAGTAGCGAGGTACTCTATTATGATCCATTGATCACCTCGAACAAGAGTGTCCATACGTTGCAACATTGCAAAACCGACAGCAGTGCACGCCCAGCCAGCACGGAGATCGGAAAAGTTCGAGCTACATTGTTGCAATGATGACAAATGCCTCACTGAACGACTCATCCTCCATTTATTCGCTGATAGGCCTCCACAGATATTCTGCAAGCGTCTATGAATATCAGGGATACTCTAGTTTCCCGGAAAAAACTCAGTGATAGGTTTCTGTCTGGAACTCACCTCCATGATAGACGCCATTTTGAAGGTGATATATAGTGCCGCCACCTATCTGAACTTCATGAAACTATGACCCACAACAAATTCCGCATGGGTGTGTGTGTTTGTCCTTGGGATAATTTAAGTTACGTAGTGCGTAAGCTTACGGACTGATGACCTTAGCAGTTAAGTCCCATAAGATTTCAGACACATTTGAACATTTTTTGAACAAATTCCGCATTTCTTCAACCGAGAATTTCCGTGAAAAAAAAAGTCTTGGATTACTTATTAAAAGCCACTCACAGAAAAAATATATTCAGAGGAACGGGGGCTACAGCATCGTTGTATATTTGCTAAAGTTTATGGTCCAGCGAGTCCGGCATCGACAATTCCTATACATACACTGACAATGAAGCAGTCATGGTTCTTCTCCTCCACGACTATTGGAAGATAAGCATCCGCCAACATACGCGTATTGTGGTAATTTACTGCGCCACTGTAAGACGGCCTGTACCACTGAACACTACACAGTACGCTGATCAACCAGGACATTATGAACACCTACCTAACAGCCGGTATGTTCACCTTTGGCTCGGATAACAGCGGCGACGTGTCGTGACATGGAAGCAATGAGGCCCTAGTAGGTTACTGGAGGAAGCTGGCACCTCATCTGCACACACATGTCATCTAATTCCAGTAAATTCCGCGGAGGAGGACGATGAGCTCTGACACCAAGTTAGGTCTCATGTCAGATGTGTTCGATCGGGTTACTCAAATACTGCATCACGCTCCTGACATTGTGTCCCGGTGCATTATCGTATTGAGAAATATCGTCTTGATGGGGTATGTGTGGTCTGCAACCAGAATACGATACTTCTTGGCGATCATGGTGCCTTGCACGAACCCCACCGAACCCATGGTCGCCCACGTTAATGTTCCCCAGAGCACAATGGAGCCATCACCAGCTTGTCTCCATCCCCTGTACAGGTATGAAAGAGCTGTGGCCCTGGAAGACGACGGACTTGCGTCCTTCCCTCGGCATGATGAAGAAGGTATCGGGATTCATCAGACAGCAAAGCTCTACCGCTGCGCCAACGGTCAGCGACGATGGTCATGTTCCCATTTTACATTTCAGTAGCAGTTTCCGATGTCGTTGTGTTAAAATTGGCACATGCACGGTCCCTCAGCCGTGGAAGCCCATCGTTTGGTGTGTTGCTGCACTGTATGTTCAGACACACTCTGCCAAGCATTAAAGTCTGATGTTAGTTACGCCACAGTTCGCCGCCTGTCCAGTTTTACCAGTCTGCCCAGCGTACGAGTCCAACATCTGTCTCGCATTCGGGAGGACGACGGTTCAATCCCACGTCCGGCCATCCTGATTTAGGTTTTCCGTGATTTCC
This sequence comes from Schistocerca piceifrons, assembly GCF_021461385.2. Classification (NCBI taxonomy): domain Eukaryota; kingdom Metazoa; phylum Arthropoda; class Insecta; order Orthoptera; family Acrididae; genus Schistocerca; species Schistocerca piceifrons. Next base: position 648,348,278 of record NC_060142.1, read on the forward strand.
CTAAATCACTCCAGGCAAATGCTGGGATGGTTCCTCTGAAAGGGCACGGCCGACTTTCTTCCCCATCCTTCCTTAATCCGATGAGACCGATGACCACGCTGTCTGGTCTCCTTCCCCAAAACCAACCAACCATCCAACATCTGTAATAAAGGCTGCCCGCTCAAACCCAAAACCTCTGGACGAGGTTTCACCTTCGTTTCGCCACATGTTGAAGACACTCACCACAGCACTCCTCCACCACCCAACAGGTCGTGCAGCTTCTGAAGTGCTCGTGCCGTACCTCCGGGTCATCACAATTTGCCCTCGTTCAAACTCAGACAGACCGCTTGCCTTCCCCATGCTACACACGGACAGCACACTCGCTGATACTACTTGTACATGCACCATCCGGTGTCTGACTAGCAATCATTCCTCGCCAGATGCCGCTGCTGTCGCCTGGGTGGGTTTATATCGACAGTAGGTCGATGCTCATAATGTTCTGGATGATGAGTGTAGACGTCAGAAGTAAAACAGTTTATATCTCAACAGCTATTCGTTTCAGCTGCAGAGAATTCTTCCGGTTTGTATGGCCGTGGTCCATGTAACTCTTCTATCCCTGACGTTTCGTCCAAAGCTACGTTGGACATCTTCGGAAGTGCTCCTGGTTGCGCTGAGTCTTGTTTAGACAGCTAACTTCGGCAGAAATGTGCGACAACCTGCATTTGCGGAACCCACTCTTGGGGCTCCGTCCGAGCGCCGGTTGTTCCTCCAGACGATGCGGCGCTGTGGGACGTCTGCTATCGCCTCCGCCGCCAATTAACGCCCCAGCGCGGCCGTTACGCATCTCGGCGACCGTGGAGGGCGCTGGCGCTGGTGGCGAGCCAAATTAGGTGCCGGGGCGCGAAGCCAAGGCGCCGGGCAGCCGGCCGGCCGATTGCCGCGTCCAATCGCGCTCGCCCCGTGTTTGTCACGGCCGCGTGTTTTACGACTTCATTCCGAGGCGCTTCCCCGCCAAATTTATCGCGGCTAATATCTCGGCAGGCTCCTGCGCCAGGGCATAAATTCAGAGGACGTTGGGCTGGAACAGGTTCGTCTTCCGAGCTACAGATGGGACTAAAAGCTCATTTCCGCAACTATCGACCAGTACAACCACTCAAGATTATTTATCCACACAAATTATAAAACTGGACGTATATATCTACGTATATATATATATATATATATATATATATATATATATATATATATATATATATATATATATTCCACATCACTTCCTGAAACACTGGACCAATTTTAACCAAACTTGGTACACACAGCCGGCCGCGGTGGCCAAGCGGTTCTAGGCGCTTCAGTCCGGAACTGCGCGACTGCTATGGTCGCAGGTTTGAATCCCGCCTCGGGCATGGATGTGTGTGATGTCCTTAGGTTTGTAAGGTTTAAGTAGTTCTAGGGGATTGATGACCTCAGATGTTACGTCCCATAGTGCTCAGATCCATTTGAACCATTTTGTTCACATATCGCTTGCTGTAGACAAACAGTCACTGTGGCAATAAGAACCGCCAACCTATTACAGGGATGGGGGTAAACAAGTAGTGTAGCCCACGAGACGCAAAAACAAATACTTTACTTACCCAGTATTAAATAATGGGTGCGTTTAGAGATTTACAACATACTTTACACATTATTTCGAACCATTCAGAAACTCTTTCTCGCTGACGAGCCCCACAAAACGATGAAAGGAAAAAAAGTTTAGAGCTTGCTACATTTTCGCCGCTCATGCAATAAACCTACAACATCAAGCATGACGTTTTAATTTATTACTTATTTACTACTAATTGTGTTGGTGACATATTTTGCTAATAGAAAAAAATGGTTCAAATGGCTCTGAGAACCATGGGACTTAACTACTGAGTTCATCAGTCCCCTAGAACTTAGAACTACTTAAACCTAACTAACCTAAGGACATCACACACATCCATGCCCGAGGCAGGATTCGAACCTGCGACCGTAGCGGTCGTGCGGCACCAGACTGTAACGCCTTGACCCGCTCGGCCACTCTGGCCGGCCTTTGCTAATAGAATAACACCGGATATGCCAGAAATATTACATCATAGTGCGACACTTCGGTCAGGAGAAATGATGTCATAAACACTGAGGTGCATGAAAAACTACGGTTTCATGCAAGACGTTTAAATTTATTATTTCTTTACTACCAACTGCATCCAGTCACAGCTGATTTCTCACGCGGTAGCCACATATATAACTGGATGGACCTGCAAAATTGTATCATTTCACAGCCCATAATCCAGGAGAGACGATGTCATAAATATTTAACTGCATGGAAATGAAACTGCAGAGCGAATTTCGCTAGACGTACAGGTGAAAAATGTGTAGAAACACATCTAAAAAGTGTTAAAAATATGTGAAAAAATTGAAGAATCCTGGAGATACTAAAAGGTCTCGGATAGATTATATAATGGTAAGACAGAGATTTAGGAACCAGGTTTTAAATTGTAAGACATTTCCAGGGGCAGATGTGGACTCTGACCATAATCTATTGGTTATGAACTGTAGATTAAAACTGAAGAAACTGCGAAAAGGTGGGAATATAAGGAGATGGGACCTGGATAAACTGACTAAACCAGAGATTGTAAGGAGTTTCAGGGAGAGCATAAGGGAACAATTGACAGGAATGGGGCAAAGAAATACAGTAGAAGAAAAATGGGTAGCTCTGAGGGATGAAGTAGTGAAGGAAGCAGAGGTTCCTCTAAGTAAAAAGACGAGGGCTAGTAGAAATCTTTGGGTAACAGAAGAAATATTGAATTTAATTGATGAAAGGAGAAAATATATAAATACAGTAAATGAAGGAGGCAAAAAGGAATACAAACGTCTCAAAAATGAGATCGACAGGAAGTGCAAAATGGCTAAGCAGGCATGGCTAGAGGACAAATGTAAGGATGTACAGGCATATCTCACTAGGGGTAAGACAGATACTGCCTACAGGAAAATTAAAGAGACCTTTGGAGAAAAGAGAACCACTTGTATGAATATCAAGAGCTCAGATGGAAACCCAGTTCTAAGCAAAGAAGGGAAAGCAGAAAGGTGGAAGGAGTATATAGAGGGTCTATACAAGTGCGATGTACTTGAGGACAATATTATGGAAATGGAAGAGGACGTAGATGAGGATGAAATGGGAGATACGATACTGTGTGAAGAGTTTGACAGAGCACTGAAAGACCTGAGTCGAAACAAGGCCCCGGGAGTAGATAACATTCCATTAGAACTATTGACGGCCTTGGGAGAGCCAGGCCTGACAAAACTCTACCATCTGGTGAGCAAGATGTACGAGACAGGCAAAATACCCTCAGACTTCAAGAAGAATATAATAATTCCAATCCCAAAGAAAGCAGATGTTGACAGATGTGAAAACACCGAACTATTAGATTAATAAGGCACTGCTGCAAAATACTAACACGAATTCTTTACAGACGAATGGAAAAACTCATAGAAGCCGACCTCGACGAAGATCAGTTTGGATTCCGTAGAAATGTTGGAACACGTGAGGCAATACTAACCTTACGACTTATCTTAGAAGAAAGATTAAGGAAAGGCAAACCTACGTTTCTAGCATTTGTACACATAGAGAAAGCTTTTGACAATGTTGACTGGAATACTCTCCTTCAAATTTTAAAAGTGGCAGGGGTAAAATACAGGGAGCGAAAGACTATTTACAATTTGTGTAGAAACCAGATGGCAGTTATAAGAGTCGTGGGGTGTGAAAGGGAAGCAGTGGTTGGGAAGGGAGTGAGACTGGGTTGTAGCCTCTCTCCGATGTTATTCAATCTGTATATTGAGTAAGCAGTAAAGGAAACAAAAGAAAAATTTGGAGTAGGTATTAAAATCCAGGGAGAAGAAATAAAAACTTTGAGGTTCGCCGATGACATTGTAATTCTGTCAGAGACAGCAAAGGACCTGGAAGAGCAGTTGAACGGAATGGACAGTGTCTTGAAAGGAGGATATAAGATGAACATCAACAAACGCAAAACGAGGATAATGGAATGTAGTCGAATTAAGTCGGCTCACGCGGAGGGAATTAGATTAGGAAATGAGACACTTAAAGTAGTAAAGGAGTTTTGCTATTTGGGGAGCAAAATAACTGATGATGGTCGAAGTAGAGAGGATATAAAATGTAGACTGGCAATGGCAAGGAAAACGTTCCTGAAGAAGAGAAATTTGATAACATCGAATAAAGATTTAAGTGTCAGGAAGTCGTTTCTGAAAGTATTTGTATGGAGTGTAGCCATGTATCGAATTGAAACATGGACGATAAATAGTTTGGACAAGAATAGAATAGAAGCTTTAGAAATGTGGTGCTACAGTAGAATGTTGAAGTTTAGGTGGGTAGATTGCGTAACTAATGAGGAGGTATTGAATAGGATTGGGGAGAAGAGAAGTTTGTGGCACAACTTGACTTGAAGAAGGGATCGGTTGGTAGGACATGTTCTGAGGCATCAAGGGTTCACAAATTTGGCATTGGAGGGCAGCGTGGAGGGTAAAAATCGTAGAGGGAGACCAAGAGATGGATACACTAAGCAGATTCAGAAGGATGTAGGATGCAGTATGTAGTGGGAGATGAAGGAGCTTGCACAGGATAGAATAGCATGGAGAGCTGCATTAAACCAGTTTCAGGACTGAAGACCACAACAACAACAACAAATTCGACATGTACCTATGCGAGCAAAGCCACCTTTAAGAAGTTCATTCTTAACCCCTGCATCAATTTCAATCAAATTTGGTACACAGACCTAGAAATAAATACTGTAGCAGTAAGAGAGGGGGAGATGGACAGACATCGAGTAGGAAAGAGGAGACAGGCACACGTATGTGGAGGAGGAGATAGACACAGGTAGGAGAGAAGGAAATGGACAGAGAGAGGGGAGAGCAGGAGAACGACAACGGAAAAGAAGATCGACTTGGTCAGGAACAGATAGGCAGAGAGAGGGAGAGAGTATGAGATGGACGTGGGTGGACAGAGAAAGTGAAGAGGAGGAGGTGGAGAGAGAGAGGGAAGACGACGAGACGGACACAGAGAGGGAAAGGGAGGAACCGAATGGAGAGAAGTGGAAGAGGGTGACGGACAGAGCGAGGGAGGAGGAGGAGATAGGCAGAGAGTGGGGAGGAGGAAATTGACAAGCTGAGGGGGAGATGAGGTGGAATTACAGGGGAGAGAAGGAGATGGCCAGAGGGGGGAGAGAGCAGTTGGGTAAAGGAAGGAATTGCAGACTGAAAGAAATACCGAGGAAGAGGAGGCGGACAGAGAGAAGAAGATGAAGGATATGGACAGAGACAGGGGGAGGACGAGGTAGACTGAGAGGAGGCAAAGGAAGAGACGGCAGGGAAGAGGTGGAAGGAGAGGACGCACTAATAGAAAATTGGAATAAATTCATACCTGGGCAAGGCGAATACTCACCTAGTTTGTTTGTAATTTCAATGAACTTGCTTGAGTCAGTGACTCAATGTCACAGAACGCATCGTTGTACAACGTGTTTAAGAAAGGACAGGAACTATTTTGGATGGTTTATCAAGTTGGGTTCCATTAGGAACTGTTGTGCTCAGCGACTATGAGAGTGTTATAATCAGGGATGATCACAGTAGTCAGTCGTGCATAAACCTTTATTTTATTAGCCAGCCCATAGCTCCATCCATATTTGAGTTTTAACAACGTGTGCACATACATGCTTTCTGGCCGGCCGAAGTGGCCGTGCGGTTAAAGGCGCTGCAGTCTGGAACCGCAAGACCGCTACGGTCGCAGGTTCGAATCCTGCCTCGGGCATGGATGTTTGTGATGTCCTTAGGTTAGTTAGGTTTAACTAGATCTAAGTTCTAGGGGACTAATGACCTCAGCAGTTGAGTCCCATAGTGCTCAGAGCCAGAGCCATGCTTTCTGCTTCTACATGACTCGCTACCAAAATCACTGATGATGACTGCACTGCAGCTGAAATCTAGCATGTGCAATGCAGTGCAGACTGATATGTGACTGACTGCTGTGTTTATCCCTGATTATTGTGGGAGATGGTAGTATAGACTAATTCGAATAAAATACATTTATTTTTTGTTAGTTAAAGTGTACAGCTTCTTACAGAGATAAATATTCACTTCGAATGTTGGTACTCAAATTGCCATGGATTTATTCATCGACTGTAGTTTCTTTTTCGTTGATCAGCTTGTGGAGCAGCGGTACAGTCTAAATAACTGAATTTCCAACTGTAATTGTGATTTTTTGGCCATCTCTGTTGTCCAGCATGGTGTTTCTGTACTTTGGTTATATAGTGTGTGTACGAAAAAGAAGGTTCCAATTTCTTCGGAGTTACGATATACAGCCACTACTTGCACTGATCACCATGTTTCTGCGCTGCTCTTCATAACATGTGCTATATGTGACCGCCATCCATTGCAATGCAGCGTACCATCCTATGCCTCACTGAATCGAACACCACTGCTGTCGGATTTCGTCGCTGTCAGTGTACATTCGTTCTCGTAGTTTATCCACACAATTTATGGGGACCACAAGGTCTTTACATGTCCCCATAGACAAAAACCCACTAGGTTAAGGTCAGGAGAATGGACAGGCCAAGGTATTGGCCCTCCCCAACCAATACATCACTCCTGAAAGACACCGTTAGTTGTCACTTCACACAAAGCTGAAAGTGCGCCATTGACCATTCATGCATGTACCCGATTTGCAGTCGTTCATGTAAAGACACATTCTTCAGCAGCACTAGTAGTTGGTTCTGAAGAAAGTGACGATACCTAGCACTATTCTCAGTGTTATGTAAAATGTATGGACGTTACTATCTGTCCCTGTGGACGGCTGCCCGGATGTATGCTGATGTCGACTCTCTTCAAATGGGCATCCGCCCATGCATACATATAGCGGTAATTTACGATACCGTATCTCGTGAAGCCCACCTTATCAGTAAACTGCACCTTCCCCGTTATCTTCAGATCATAGCCACATATTTAGAGAGAGCACTGAGAGAATTGGAATCCTGTGGGCCCGTTATGTGGCAGCGGAGCTTGGACTTGCTGCATCTGTTAGAGATAGAGTAAACCCCCCGCTGCAGCTATTATTCGTTCACACGCTCTAGGGTTATCCTTTACTCCTTATCAGGTGAGTTGTTAGAAATCTGCCACGATCCTGGGTGCGTGGTGCAAAATATCCCGTTTCCGAAAGTTGCTGGAAAAATTTACTAAACATCTTTACATATGGTGTACTTGGTAACATACAGGTTAGATGCCCGTAGGCTGTTTCCATCTACTTGCCCGTTGGAGGACACCGTATGTGCCATCTCCTGCGTTGAATATTGGCCTCCATTGGGAGCTATACGTCCAGTGACAGACACAGAAACAAATTACAGTAATGCCACCTGTACCACGATAAACAATGCGCAATATGAGCAATATGAGCAATATTGGACCACCAGATGGAAATATGTAACTGACAAATGTGCTACGTACTGTAGTACCCTGTGGAATACTGAACGTCTCCTTGTGGTGGGGCTGTGCTTCATAGCAACACAAACACTTTGCTCAGTGTATATGTCTAGTACGTACACCGTTTCCTCACTTTTCTCGTTCCAAGGTGCTTGTTGTGCAAGATATGCTCCCGTATACACGCAGGCTATAGCCCCGAAGATATGTTTTTCGGCGAACGTTTATAGGAAGTTTCTTCCTTCCCTTAATGCATAATACCTCGTCTCTAAATACTGGAACCTTTCTTCCGGCACCCTGTGTGAAATCGGTGCTCCAGAGTTTCAAATTTAAAAGTGTTTACTCATGTATTGTAATTTGTGTATGGTGTAAGGCAAGGGAACACGGTAGCCTTGAACTTATAGTTACCCGTTAGGTAAGATCTTTCAAGACCCAAGTGAATTGGGAGATACAATATGACCCGTAATGACTAACAGGACAGTTACACATACACTTACACAGTTTAATAGCAACTGATACTCGGTTTTGCATAGCTACCATTTTATAACCGAGCGATAAGTATGACGCATCAAGAAACCGATCACGAATTGAGAAACTTTTTGCATTGTGCTTATGGCGTCCAGTAGAGTACATGAGGATGTCCCCTCTAGCATGTAGTCATTTATTATCGGCATAAAAAAATATATTAACCATCAGAAATCAACAGATCATTGATGAATACCATTTCCAACTAGCATCTCAATAAGGAGCCAGGTCAGTTATTTCTACTGTTATGTTGCTGCTAAATTAATTCAGTGAGTTGCCTCTGATGGATAAATATATTCACGGGCTTTGATTAGAATCGACGAGTTAAAGCAATAAGCCGTCATAGCAGCATTACACTGTACCGCAGGCAAGTAACAAAGAGATGACTTGATTGAAGGAGGAAGAATTCAGAAAGAATATCACTAATAAATAAACATATTGTTAGCCGATTAATGTAGTCGATATAGTCTACCTACGAGCTCAGAGCAGTACAGACACGTGAGAGTTTCACTATGTGTAGTACTAAGTTCTCAGTACACAAAGCTTAACGACATGCAAACTTTTTTGTAATTCAGGACAGGAGTCACTATAACAAGCTTCCATCCAGTCAAAATTGAGCAACCTAAGAGTTTACGTTTGGCCATGCGATAGAATACTGCCACAGGCCTGAACGCGGAACAGGCGCAAGTAAACTGGGCGCACACTTAGCGAGCACTCCAAAAGTAACTTAACCACTTCACCTAAGCTTCATCATGACAAGTAACTGTAATATCTCGCCCAGTTTCCTCATCGCTGTACAATCTCTGAAGCAGCTCAAATAGACACCAGACAAAGCAAGTCTTCCCCACAAGCCAGGACTCACATTATAACACTAACGTATATGACTCTAATAACTGAACCTTTAGTCCTGTCACGGGAAAGGCACATATAACAATCTAACGTGCCGTGAAACACACTAATGTTACCCACTGAGAAGATTTCAAAGTCTGACCGCGTGTGTGTCTAATGGAGAAGGATATCGGACTATTATTTATATTTTGGTGAAATAACAGAGAAACCAAACGGGTTTTAATCTGAGGAATCAACGAAAGTGGTAAAATCATAAATGACTGAAAAAATTGACTGCCGCCAGCCCAATTAGGCACAAATATATACTTGAGAAAATTGAATATTAGGTAATTTTGTTGAAATTTCTCTTTGAATAGTAAAGAGGATACAAACCGACCCAGTGCATTCTGCACTGTGTGTGGCAGCAGTTACCACTAACACACACACCAGTAAATTATGGGGAACAAATTTGCACCAAGTTCATACTAATGACAACTACAATAGAGACTATTACCTAATCTAATAGTGAAATTTCAATGTATGAAGTGCAAAACTAAATTTGGGCATGAGGGGCTTCAATTTTGACTGATATATGAAAAACGCAAATAAAGATTGATGAAATCATAAATACACTGTTTAAGTTCCTCTGCACACTGCCTTTTTTCTTAATAACAGTAATAGTTCAGTTTTTTTCTTAATAGGCGGAGGATATGATGAGGACCCATAAATTAGTACAGTTTCACTAGTCAAAGCTCTCTGATTATTACAGTAGTAAAGACTGACTCTTCATACACTTCACTTGGAGTAGTTCATAAATTACTTTGCACGACAGTAAAATACAACACTGGGCTTAACTAACTTCAAAAATGAAACCTTTCATGATGGGTACCAAAAATACACCTTGTAAGTAGGCTGTTCATGTTTTCTCTATGTAAGTAGGCTGTTTATGTTTTCTCTATGTAAGTAGGCTGTTTAGGTTTTTTTATTGGTAACGCTACCTCTGTATGAAAATCACTGGCTGTGCTGTGTGCAGTCTGTGGCTGCTTTGCATTGTTGTAATACTCGCCATTGTAGTGTTAGGCAGCTGGCTGTGAACAGCGCGTAGCGTTGCGCAGTTGGAGGTGAGCCGCCAGCAGTGGTGGATGTGGGGAGAGAGATGGCGGAGTTTTGTAATTTGTCATGAACTGTTATATTTATATATGATGATATCAAGGTAAATACATTGTTTGTTCTCTATTAATATCTTTCATTTGCTAACTATCCCTATCAGTAGTTAGTGTCTTCCATAGTTTGAATCTTTTATTTAGCTGGCAGTAGTGGCGCTCGCTGTATTGCAGTAGCTTGAGCAGCGAGGATTTTTGTGAGGTAAGTGATTCGTGAAAGGTATAGTTTAATGTTAGTCAGGGCCATTCTTTTGTAGGGAATTTTGAAAGTCAGATTGCGTTGCGCTAACAAAATATTGTGTGTCAGTTTAAGCACAGTCATGTATAAATTGTTCAAAGGGGAAGTTTCATATGGCGACCCTGCCAGGATACCTCACTGGAATCTTCTGATTTTTTGTTGTAGTTTGTGTAATTAGTGTAGATTTTGTTTATTGCTAGCACGTAATTGTAGAGAAAATTTCCTTTGTAGTTGCAGTCTTTCATTGTTGTACAGTAAAACAGTTGTGGCATGCATGTAGATTTGCACCAAGTATTTCGCAGCTGCAATTAACTAGATATTATTTTCACTGTTATGTTAATGTGTTCTCTTATTTTTGCTCTTCAAATTGTGCTTTTCTGTGTTGTCGTGTGAAATATTGTGACAATAATGGCGTGTGAAAAACGTAATACTAGGCTCCAAAGTAAACTGAGAAATGACAGTGAAAATGAAAGCAGTGTGTTAGCGCCACCGAGTAATGAATTAACTGATGTTCAAAGTAGTAATTTGGTAATTGTGCATAGGGAAATGGAGCGGGCTGCAAACAATGGTGTAGACAGTGAAACAGGTAGTGAACAGGGAAGCATTATCGATCGATCGGTCGGCAACAGCTCGCCTCAGGAATCCGAAATGACAGGACACAATTTTGCAAATACTGTAGATTCAGGTTTTGCGTCCTCACCGTTTTCCCAAATGAGTCAAGACACATTTTCCGCTTGTCAAAATGTGAATGTTGCCGGTGCAACTTCACTGCCGAAAAGCACTGAGGAACATGTTTCAGACACCAGTGCATTGTTATTACAGTTAATGCAACAAATGGGACAAAAACTACAAAACTTAGACACAACACTTGAACAAAATCAGAGACAAATGGGACAAAATCTTAAAAAGTTAGACACAGTGGAACAAAATCTCAAAAAGTTAGACACAGTGGAACAAAATCTCAAAAAGTTAGACACAATGGAACAAAATCTTCAAAAGTTAGACACTACACTTGAACAAACACGTGAAGATTTAACCACTGAGTTACATAACATCGAATCGAAATGTCAAAAGGTCTGTAATGACGTAAAAACACAAATTTGTGAGCATTTTCAACCTATTTTTTCGCGGCATGAAAATGTATTACAGAATCACGAAGCAGCCATAAAAGAACTGCAAACCATTGTTCATGAAAATCACGACACCTTGCAAGCTAAAATTGACTCAGTTGCATCTACCGATTCGGTTACGCAACTTGCAAAAACTCAGGAAAACTTAAAGGACACAGTAGATACTCTGAAACTTGGTTCAGAAAAACATACAGAGGAAATAATTTCACTATCGGATAAAGTAGCTGAACTTTCAGATCAGTTCACTAACTTATCTACAAAGGTAGATGATGATCTGAATAACACAACACCTGTAGCCTTCACTGACACAGAAGAGTATGAACAAATTAGAAAATTCAAACAGAATCAAAATCAAATCAATACACAGTACAAAAGAGAAATCCGGGAAGTACAAGATCAGCTGACACAGGTAATTCAAGAATTACGTATTTCAGAGGATACTCGCGCCCCAATATGGGAAGAGGGACACAGAAATACGGAACAGCCACAAAATAATAACACAGGGCATTTCGGAAGTTATGAAAGAAATTGGCAATGTGCACCGAATTTTGATATGGAACGGCCGACACGACCTAACAATGACCGATATGCGACTCGCCGACATGATGATTTTGACTATAAGCTGTTCATTACTACACGTAAATTCAAAACATTTAAGAATTCAGGCAACGACATTCATCCACAAGCATGGCTCCATCAATTCTCTCATTGTTTTCCTCCCAACTGGTCGTTAGAACACAGATTAGAATTTATGTGTGGCTACTTAGAGAATGAACCAGCTGTAAGAATGCGATCGGTCATTCACGATTGTCACAGTGAAGGAGAATTTTATCATGCCTTCCTCTCAGCATATTGGTCTCAAGCCACACAAGACCGCGTAAAACATGGCATCATAATGATGAAACATTTCGAACAATCTGAATTCTCCAGTCTTGTGAAATATTTTGAAGACATGTTGCACAAGAATCAGTACCTGTCAAACCCATACAGCCCCTCAGACTCATCCGCATTTGCTTAATCAAACTGCCTGAACATTTACGACATATTATTTTGGCAGGACGTTGCAAAGACGACATTGAAGCATTTCAAGGACTCTTACAAGAACTGGAAATTGACACTGACAATCGCGGAACGCAGGAGCACAACAATTACAGATCACATCCGTCGCAATTCCGCGATGAAAGAAGTAATAACTGGACGCGACAAGGCTATTCTCACAACGCAAATCGTGATCGAAACACACACCACCCATATGACAACCACTGGCAGAGTAATAATAGTTACAGAGAAGGATCGCATTTCCGTAGTAATGAATATGACAGAGACAATCATAGAAATAGACAATATGACAACCAGAACTATTATTATCAAGGGAGACAGAATAACTTCAGACGCAACAGTTCAGCGCGCAGTTACGATTCAGGGAGAAATTCTCCACCACATGACCGACAAACAAGAAACTATGTAAACTACCGACAAAACGACAGACGTGAATTTCATCAGAACTGGCGGGATTCTACCAGAGCTGGGCCCTCTCGGCAAGGCGAATTCGTAGAAGTTAGGTCTCCTAATCCCATTAACAACGCGCGCCAACAAAGAGACAGACAATGACTCGCGCCGCAGGCACCCACGTGCGCCGGCTGGCTCAGAGAAAAATAACATAGACGCTAACCTTGTGAAAAATTCCAGTATTCTTCACTGACGTATACTGCATGATAATTGCGTTCAAGCTGAAATTCTGAGTACTTTGAAGAGTAAAAGATTGTACCACATTTCACTTGTAAAACCGTTTATTGAAAGATAATCTGCCTTTTAACTTTGTCTTTCCCACAAAATTTTTCACTTCACATTTCTAGTATGCTTTGCCAGACTTAGAATCTGTTAACATGCAACAATGTTTGAAGTTAAATATCCAGTCTAGAACCTAGGGAACATTTTTAAACAGAAATTACGAATGGATTGTTATAGTGAACAGACGACACAGTGTTGTATTTGTACATTCTTGCTTGTTAGTTGCACGATTACGTAACGACTATAAGGCTCACATACTTAGAACATTTACCAGTACTGCTAATGAGATTTTAATGCAACATTTTGGTTTACTTGAAAATACATTCTGGGTTTAAAGTACTTTCTGTGAGATACCAGACGACACAGTGGTTAGTTTATGTGACAACTACACGGTTTTACCACGACGCTACTAATGAGTGAAAATTTACAATGTTGCTTTTGCAGTGTTTCTGTTTTATATCTGCACAGTTTTCTGTTTTATTCTGGAAAGTAAAACAGGTTTTAGTAGTAACTTTTGTAGTATAGCTACAGTGAGACTGCCTTTTCCGTAGCACAACAATACGTTACAGTACAGTACTTTCTTCATCACAGCAATAAGCGTAATAACTAAGACATTTATACGCAAAGCATTTCACTTTTGTGTATTATGAGGTAAGTACATTGACTTCTGCAGAACTTAGCTTTCGGAGGACAATAACTACGACACTTCCACAGAGATTATGTTGCAACAAGACGCACATTTAGCGCTACAGGACACGCATTTCAGTGATTAATTTTGTACTTAAAACATTTATTTTTAAAGATTTTTGAATTACAAAGAAAGTTTTCTGTGATACATTTCATTCCATTGCTGTAATCTGTAACACCTGAGGGTATAATTACATTAATCCTCAGGGGAGTACACGCTTACTTTGTGTACCATGTGTGTGGCAACCACAAGGAGCCCTAGCTAATATGGTATTTGCTTATACAACTTTACACATCGGTACCATATTTCTCCAACACAAATTACACAGCTATCTGATCATTTAACTGAGAGATAAACATTTTTTTACTACATCAGTGTCACATGTTTACGCAATACACAGTTGGGTAACTTCACACTTATGAAACTGTATTTTGTCTGTACTTTGTAAACTGATCATATTTTTTCGGACACATTGTGATGCTATGAGAGCATTGAATGATGTATTTGGTGTGAGATCATGATTTTTAAACTACGTTTGAGGTAGATGACACTGTTGAAATGAGCAGAGAATTTTTTTAGGTTTTGAAATTATTGGAGGAAGCTACGACGATTTTGAGAGTTGACTGAGGTGTTATGATGTTATTATTACGACGACAATGTGTATTATGCTGTTGAGATATGTTTATGATCAATAAGATGATGCTATATGAGGAATTTGGTTATGCTATGTATTTATTATGATGAAATATTGAAGTGTCGTCGCAAGATTGACGTGTCGACGAATATATATATGTGTAATAAGGTAAGGAGTAATGAGTAGTGGGTAGGGACTCTTGACTTGTGAAACAGGATGTTGGAAACCAAGAATCGCACTTTAAGAGTTATGAAATGTGTGTATATGCGTGAATGTATCACAGTGCTGGCGAAAATTTTTTGAACACTGTTATATTTACAGGATTTTTTTTTCTACACATTTGTTACGCAAATTTTCGACCTGTGAAATGTTTATATGAAACTGTCACTGTAGCGGAAACTGCTGTCGTAAATATGTCGGTAAGAAAGGTAAGTGACCGTGACGTAATGCGTTGCGAGCGGCCAGGTGTGCCAGTTGCCTGGAGGAAAAGCCATTATTGCGAGCCCTTTTCAGTGGCACAGGTAGAAAAAAAAATAAAAAAAAGACGCCATTAACCTCGCTTCTGACATTCCTTTGTAGAAAGCATCGCAAAAACGACACAGTCGAACTTGAAAACATATGATTACACTGGATGCCTAATGAAATGACGAGAAATATTTTTATGTCCATACACCTGATTATGACTACTGTCTCTCTAGTTGAGAGATTTTTCTACTAACTTATGAAATGCCACATGGCTATTGAACGATGTTCTTATGCTTTGCTGTGTACATAGTTGCTTATTTCATTTGATATCTAGTTTCTAGCTGCACTGCTGCATTGGTTCAAATAAAATTTTATAGATGTACTAATATAAATATTTTCTGTCTACAGATCCAGTAAATAATAGTTTTGTGATATATTTCAAAAAAATGAGGGAGCACAAAAAGATATTTCCCTTCACAGGAACTGCATACATAATTTTCTTTACAATATTTGGTAATTTATTTCATAGAGTAAGTTATCGTGATGCATCACCTTAGTGTTAAGATGTGACATAGGTATTAGACATGGCCATTTTTAGTGTAATATTTTTTCTGCTTGAGCTTTGTCATGTTTAGGTATATCATTTTCTGCTGCTGTTTGCCAGGCATAGTGTTGCTGAATTTTAATTTGTGTTACTCTGCTAAGCCAGATTTTTTTTTTTTTTGCGCATTGCCTCATATTAGTTGTAATGTTGAATTGCTTGGTAATTTAGATTTACTGTAGCTTGCTTTGCAACTTTCCATTTTTTTGTCATTGCTGTTTGTGTTAATTGTTTTGTGCTGCTGCATTGCCTCGTCCCTTAGTTTAATATCTGAGCTCAGTAGATTTAAGTTAGCTTATGAGGGGGTAGACTATATAAGAACCTAACTATGGAGAATAGGGAAATAATGCTTTGAAAGTTATATGAAAACGATTTGGGCCTAAATGAGTATTGTACAATGAGCCATATTTATTTTGAAAGAAATATGGTTAGAATACAGAAAAGAGGTACAGATAGGACTTTTTGGGAATAATGATGAACGAAGGGAGATCTCCAAGAACAAAAAAAGGTTTTGTTCGCAAAATACTGCAGTACCAAATGTTACACTGAAAACAAACCCTGTCCTTTTCTCCTGTGTTATTCTGGTATGTGTATATGTATCCTTGTGTATTTGTCTTTTTCCTGTCTTTATGTGTTTAGCTAATAAGATTTATGTTGTAGAATTTTTCAAATACTATGTTATTTTCTTTGTAAAGATCTTTAGACATTATTTATTCTGTTCTGATTTAATGCTCATGTGTGAAATTAATGTTTCGAAAACTATTCTCATTATTTTATATATTCACTTATGTCATAATTCCTGTAACACTGATGTATATGTTATTTCGATTCTTTTGTAAAGTTTGTTACTGCAAACGTTATCTGAATTGTTATGTTCTTTAATGATGTATTTTGTACCTTTGTAATTGTATTCTTATGTTATAAAATTGTAATTGACACCAGTTCATCATATTATTAACTTGTAAGTTCCATTTCACTGCACACGTTTCTGTTGGTCATAGTATATGGACAATATGTGAGAAGTAGGGACTGTTAGTGTTTGCACGTGTGTTAATAATTCAGCAAGGGACTGGCTAACAGCATTGATGGTTCTAAGGACAATTCCAAAAACTTTGTGAGTGCACAAGTGGTGGTTTATGGACTTGCTATATTCTCCGCAAGACTCTTCGATGGTGAATGTGCACCTGCACAATCGCAACAGATGGCTGCTGGTCATCTTTACAAGGACTACAGTGGGTCTGCACCTCTGGTGGCCCACCAATACCATTATCTCTACAAGGACTACAGTGGGTCTGCACCTCTGGTGGCCCACCAATACCATTATCTCTACAAGGACTGCAGTGGGTCTACATCTTTGATGATCCATCAGTACCATTATTTCTACAAGGACTGCAGTGGGTCTGCGCCTCTGGTGGCCCACCAATATCGTAATCTCTACCAGGACTACAGTGGGTCTGCTCTGTGATGACCTACCAATATTCATCAAAACTTCGACTGACTCTGCAGTGGGTTTGCTCTGTTGTGACCCAGTACTTGTCTGCATGTCGAGAGTCAGCACTGTCTTTCCGTTGGAAGGACAACACTACTTCTTCAAGACTGCATGGAAATCCACTACTTCCGTGTGCATTTTCTTCTACTGCTCAGACTTTGAGAAAAACACTATATTTTACCGTAATGAATGATCAGGACTGTCTTTATGGACTGTGACAAAATTTTAGCTTTTGACCAACATTGTATCAATAAGTGTGTGCATTTGATATCTTTGTTATTGTAATTATGAAAAATTTTTTCAAATCTGTATTGGGCACTGCCCAAACCAATTTGTAAAATTTTTTTGTGGGGAGCATGGGGGCTATGTAAGTAGGCTGTTCGTGTTTTCTCTATGTAAGTAGGCTGTTTAGGTTTTTTTATTGGTAACGCCACCTCTGTATGAAAATCACTGGCTGTGCTGTGTGCAGTCTGTGGCTGCTTTGCATTGTTGTAATACTCGCCATTGTAGTGTAAGGCAGCTGGCTGTGAACAGCGCGTAGCGTTGCGCAGTTGGAGGTGAGCCGCCAGCAGTGGTGGATGTGGGGAGAGAGATGGCGGAGTTTTGAAATTTGTCATGAACTGCTATATTTATATATGATGATATCAAGGTAAATACATTGTTTGTTCTCTATTAATATCTTTCATTTGCTAACTATCCCTATCAGTAGTTAGTGCCTTCCATAGTTTGAATCTTTTATTTAGCTGGCAGTAGTGGCGCTCGCTGTATTGCAGTAGCTTGAGCAGCGAAGATTTTTGTGAGGTAAGTGATTCGTGAAAGGTATAGTTTAATGTTAGTCAGGGCCACTCTTTTGTAGGGAATTTTGAAAGTCAGATTGCGTTGCGCTAACAAAATATTGTGTGTCAGTTTAAGCACAGTCATGTATAAATTGTTGAAAGGGGAAGTTTCAACCTTCTTTAAAATTGTGCATATTTTTCTTTAAACAATGTAATCGTAAATCAATTTACTAAAGATATGTATGTACTTAAACTTTAATTACCTGTGAAGCAGGTATACTTTGCAATAATATTCACACAATCTTGCACTGTAATCCTACAAAACTATATTTTATAATAAACAACGGATACTTTAGAAAAAGCCTATCCAACTTCACTTTTGTGGTCTTAGCTTTAACTTTTACTACTCCTTTCACTTTAGACAAAGAATCCCCTTTAAACACATGAATCAAAACTTGTTGATTTAAATCAGGATACTCGGTTCTAGTAGCGTAGGTTCGTGATCAAGATTGAAAATATGGTTCCGGACACGAATTTATGTTTTATGTGATTATTATTGAAACAACACACAAATTAACTGGTCCATGCCCATATACATTACGTAACTGAATGTATGAAGTTTGTGAAGCAGTGGCGAAGATTGGTGGCAGGCAACATGGCGTCTAACTGTACTCACGGCGCTTGATGTACGAATGCTCTAATAACCTCTTCTTGGCGTCGGATTTTCAACATATTAGAGCCATTACATTATGCTGTGAATACCAAATAATAGCCAGATCCACATCCGAGGCAAATCCCTAGAGTGCAGCTTCCAATTGCCTCTCTTAGCACCGTCAAAGTGTACCGTGATATGGCTAGCCACACACTGCTGTCGTCTCACAAAGGAGCCGCTCAGTTCGACCACCAAGCCCACCTTTTACATCGCGCCATGCCACTTCCGTTGCGAAGGCTCTTCCATACAGCGTTTACATTTTACAAATATAAGTGCCCTAAGCATGAAACAGCTTTTAACAAACCTCTTATTTTTATAAACATATTCTTATTGTAATAATCTACCGTTTCAACATATTCTTTGGCTTTTTTTTCATACATACATTACAAAATTCTAATTTTCTTGCCATAGAGCAAGGAGTTTGAACAACACAGAATACACACTCCATAAGTTGCAGATACACAGTTACATAATATAATCCTACTCCTAATCGATATAGGTGTTACAACGTTAGTACCAGAACAGACCACACGGCAAATGAGAGGATATATTGGGTCTAATCTCAACAGGTATTGGTTCTAACTTGTAGTGTTGACCTATACGAACTCTTGTAGGAATACGTGACACACTAACGGCGAAGTTGTTCTGAGATTTCACAAATGACTCTGGGTACATTTGCTACTAGTCAATATGAATTACATGTTCTGCTTTATTTGAGACTGGTACTGCTGCCTGCCTCTACGTACCCATGTGCCATACCATAACAAACATGTATAAGAATATTTGATAAAAACCGGGGGTACATGAGAAACTTCCCCACCTCTATAGTTTTAAGTAATGACAATATTTCGAATAATTGTAGTTGTTGGGATAAGGGCAGTTGTGGGAATTAAGAGAAAACATCTTTAAAAATGAACAGAACGACACGACATAATAATCAAAATATATGATATGTACTCGTATATACACTACCATGTGTCCAAAACTGCGTTTTGCATTCGGCATGTTTCTCCCAGCATGTATGACGCGCAGAGATGAGGTACGTCAGTAAGGCCACATAACCCATAACTTAACTCCATGTATATTTTCAGTTACAGTAGTCGCCTTACGCCATAGCTGCAATAAGTAAATCACAATTCAAGAAGACAACGAAAAGTATGTTTGTCGTTTCGGAAAGTATATTCCTTTAGAAAAGTCAGCTTGAACGACAGGAGAGATAATGGACTATCGAAGTGGTCACCGTTATTATCTATGATGTATACAAACTATCCACTTAATAACTACCTTAAAACAAATAAAATAGTAAGTGTAATAAGAGAATAAGAAAATTACTTCTCTTATACGTGATTTTTAAGTTACCTGCATAAAATATAGGTTTGAAGGTGGACATCCACGATGCCATGTTCCCTATGATAGTTAAAAGTCTTTTTTGTGTTAAAATTTTCCACAAAGAGAACGTTTTTGCGCAAAATCGGTATGCAATATCATAAGCCGGTTAAAATACTTTTCTATCGATACCTCGTTCACCCCTTTACTTTTAATAAGTGTTGACAAAAAGGGAATATTGATTTGAGAAATAATATATATGACTATAGTAGCAATTTTTAAAAAGGAAAAATTCATAAAATGCTTGTAAAAAAAAACTCATTCATTTTTGATGGACCCCATTACAATAAGAAGCAAATACGTAGGCAATAAAAATGGACATTTTAAAAACTGAAATATACGGTTAAATGTCATAGAACTCAAACAGAATCAGCGTTAATCGACATAAGAAATGAAAAACAATGACCTGAAAAAACGAAAATGAGATTAGAATGGACTCCAGGTGATTCGAGTACCCTTATATTCCTTCAGAGGATTACCGGCCGCGCCACAGACACTGAAAAGTGAAAATGGTATTGATCTCAGAAAACGATTTACTTTCGTTTCAAAACTTCATTTTTAACAACTCGTAGATCATAGATTAGTAGCTTATACGTTGCCACAAATAAAATATGTTTTTTAGTGAAGATTGCGGGCAATTTGTTTTCAAAGAAGCAGACTGTCATGTCGAAAACAGAGATCCAGCGTATTGGGAATTGTTGCTTTCATTTTATTATATATTCCTAACAAAACCATATATTACCTGTCCTGGACGGTGAACGGTATATGCAAAGAACTAGAACTCTAGATTTCGAGAACTGTTTGAAATCAAACGAGAATGGGTAAACGCAATGAACGAAAGGAACTATATCTCCGGTACAGAACGAAGGATGGTGGAACTGAAGTGAGGAACGAGAGAACACCCACAAAAAAGCGAGGTCATCCGAGAACGTGGCTGAGTTGAAGTGAACCGTTCCTATGACCGGTTCTTTCGAGAATGAGCCACGTTTAAAAAGCACGGATATCGTTGAGGTACTTATTGACGTATTCACATCGGCGATACACTTGCCGTTCTGTGAGATGTAGGGCTAGTCAACGGATCGACTGGATGGATGGATGTCGTGTGACTAGGGCCTCTCGTCGGGTAGGCCGTGCGCCGGGTCCAAGTCTTTCAATTTGACGCCACTTCGGTGACTTGCGCGTCGATGGGGATGAAATGATGATGATTAGGATAACACAACTCCCGGCCCCTGAGCGGAGAAAATCTCCGACCCAGCCGGGAATCCAGCGCGGGCCCTTAGGAATGACATTCCGTCGCGCTGACCACTCAGCTACCGGGGGCGGACACTGGATCGCTTTAACTGACGACTAACCTTGAATTCACATGGGAAGTCAATGGAACAGAAGATGAAGTCACGGCCAAACCGTCATCGCAAATTCACTTCACTTAGCCCAATACCATCCGTGATACAGTCGAAATATGGTATAAAAATTAAGGAACTAGCAATGATACAGTTAAAGCAAAGTTCTTAACGGATGATCTTGTCATAGTTTGTATAGCAAACTACAAAGAAGTTGAACACTAACACCAAGCGACGTTCAAATATTGACACTCATTTGGTAGAGGAAAAATACTACCTGACCGAAAAGGTGAAGTACCGAGAAGGAAAGCAGGAAGGGAAATGAAACTTCTCGGGCCGAGAGGAAATGTAATTTGTTTCAGTGACTACAAAATCGAATGTAGTTTAGAGAGAGCTAAGCAGCGTGAACCCACTTCTCAGAATGGCGTTACATCCGCTCTGGCCTCGATGCTTGCTCTGATTCGGTGGGGAAGAGTGTCATTAAGCCATTGTTACCTCTGCAGCGACAATCTGGCCTGTATGTTTTGTAACTGGTCCTCGATACCACGATTACTGCCACTTCGAGCTGGTCGAACACATGTTCTATTGGGGACAGATCTGGGCATCTTGCTGACCATTAGAGTATCTCAAAATCATGCAGAAGTTCATAGAGGCACTTGACATGTATGGACGAGCATTATCGTTTCGAACAATACCACTACAACACGGTCGCATGAGAGGTAACAAAGGAGGAAGTAAGATGTCCGTGATATACTGTTATGGCACCAGAGTTCCCTCAGTCGCTCCAAACAGTCACCAGAAGTCGTACCAGATGTTTCCCGCACCATGACGCCTGGAGTAAAACTATTGTGCCTCTCCAAGACATTGGAAAACTAGGACTTGACCCTTGTTCGCCGTCATACTGGCCGACGACCACCATCCGGGGTAGTGCAGAACCGCGATTCATAGCTGAACACAAAGCGATGACATTCATCAGCAGTCCACGTTTCCCATTCACGGCATCGCTCTAAATTCAGCCGCTTGTG
Source organism: Schistocerca piceifrons (assembly GCF_021461385.2). Classification (NCBI taxonomy): domain Eukaryota; kingdom Metazoa; phylum Arthropoda; class Insecta; order Orthoptera; family Acrididae; genus Schistocerca; species Schistocerca piceifrons. The sequence continues at coordinate 648,370,542 of NC_060142.1, forward strand.
TCGCAGTGTTAATGGCAGATAACGCGTGTTACGGTAATTCCGTAGTGAAGTTCCTGTTAGTCTCCGATCAGAGGAGCGGTGTGGCACAGAATATTGGAAGTAGTCTAACACTTGTCGGATGGCAGGAGCGGATGTTAAGGGGTTATGATGTGATCGGCGAACGATACGGCGATCTTCCTTGTAGTGGTCAGACTTACTCGATTTGTACCTTGATACCGATTATGCTTGTTTCCCACGCAGTACAGCAGTATGTCACCTTCAGATCCAAATGCCCCATAAATCTGGGTGTTACACGATCGACCAGCCAAATGGAGACCCGCGATGAGTATTCTTTCAAACACTGTCACATGTTCATAACGCTAAGTCACACGAGTACGTGGCAAGTCAGTGTCTTTCCCACTGACCACCCATCATCTGGCGCTATTTACGCTCTTGACATAGACAACCTGATCTGGTAACATCGCTAAATGCGACCGCCCTAGTACAGTGTTCTGGTAGCACAGCCTATAACAGAGACATGAACTGCAATCGATTACATACGCTATACGCCGATGGCGTGTCTGTGTAACAAGCTACACTGAGATCCGACCATGTCTTCTAGGTGCATCACTTTTTTTGTTAGGTGGTTCACATATATACAGACGCGTAAAACAATATTTATAAATCAATTCATGAATCTTTTTCACTTTGTCCATTGTCATTGCTTATCTAAGCACCGAAGAGCGTCAAAGCGATCATCAATTTTCTACTTCAATAGAGCTGACATTTTTAACTGTTGAAACATTTTGCATGAAAAAGGTCTTTCGATCTACTTAAGTTCTCATTTATGCAGATAATAAATGAATTAAATGAATTAAATGAGTGGCCCTTAACCAGGCACCCTCCGACTCAGGGTTGAAATATTAAAAGTTTTGGCTGGTTTCGTTGTCTAGGGGCTGGGGTACCTAGTTGCCTCATTACAGGCCAAATACTGCTGAGTCTACAGTATACGATAAGAATACACACATGAATCGAGTGGTCGAAGATTGCGAATTATGAACGTAACATATAAATTTATAAATGAAAGATTGCAGTTAAATAAAATCTGCAGGTACTATCTTAACGACTTTAAATGATGAGTACGATAGTAGAAGTACTTTCGAGAATATGGTATATTTCTGCAAAACACTTATTGGTGTCGATGGTCCAGCAATTAAATAAAATATAAGTTGAATAACAGGGAAACAATAGATTCTTACAGATGTAATTAGTTATGAACATTAACATAGCTCACGAGACATTCACTTCTAAAAGCACACTACGTCTTCACTGCAGAAGCCACGGAATTCACACAAGTGCACAAGTCGGCACTCTGAAGTATTTCTATCTCTCGCGATCACGCGCAAACTGCTCCACTCCAAGTCTTTCCCGCCACTGTGCGTCCGCCGCGCCGTCCAGCACTTTCCGTGTCCTGTCCTGTCCAGCGCTCCCCGTGTCTAGTGCTATACTACCAGAACTGCCGCACTTCGAGAACTGCCCCCGTGTCCTCTCTCGAAACGATGCTCCCATCCAGTCTCCCCATTCACGAGCCATGTCTTCAAAACAACACACCCACACACATATTTAAGCACATACTAAATACTGGATTTACCTTTAAATACTTGAAATTGAATAAATATTCCTACGGCTGGACCATAAATACGCTCTAACACATATTATTAAATACATAAACCATTAAATAAACATACATCAAAATAAAAGAAGCAAAACATCGGCCAGGAGCCTAACGTCTCTGTGCTTTCTAAAACATAGTAAATAATTGCCCAGTTTCTTCATGAATAGCATATATCGGATATTAACAAAAATATAGATGAATCAATGTCTTTATAAGCATGCTGCTACCGTTTTTTCGTGTAACTGCAGAGTACTTATGGCCTGACGCGATCCATAGTAATCGGCCACTTTGACCTCCAATGACTCATGTACTATTCAAGTTACATGCCTGTAATTCATACTAATTTAGGTTTACATTAATGGCTTTCTAAAGATACGGCGATCGACAAAATGGGATGGAACGTTTATATTTTGGAAATTCGTTGCTGGGTGTTACTTGTATAATTTACCGTCAGATACTAAACTTTAAACTAATAAAGGTATTGAAAATCTGATTACACCATCGGAATCGTCGTGCAAATAATGGTAATGTACATGTTACTTTTTGAGGTATCATGATTCATCTGGCTACTGTTAATTTCTATACGAGCTGTGAAATGTCTGCCATTACGGTTTCACAAAGTCCGCCATCTTTGGCACTTCCGGCGTGTCTCCTTCATTGACACAAAGCACCGCCCTCGTCGGAGCGGAATTCCCAGCCACGCGGCTGGACCGGCCGGTGTGCGGCATCGCGTGGTTGCTAAGCTAACGTCTAGCACCACGTGGCCGCTGCCGGGCCGCGATTCGCCGAGAGGCCCCTACTCGGAACTTAGAAATTATTTTCAGGGCGCCATAACTCGCCAGTTACCTCGCAAGGCCTTTTGTTCTTTCAAAAAATTCTGATACATAAATCATTTTTCGTTTATATCTGGCGTCTTTTGTGCAATAACATAGGAATATTTTCCAAGTCATTGAAGAACCTTTCCAACGTGTCACGTAAACAAGGCAAACAATGAAATATAGAGTAAAGAAAACAGAAGCAAAAAATCGCCTACTGTAACGCGAGCGAGCGTGGTGAGGATAGGTTCATTTAGAATGTTAGCAGACGACAACACTATCGGCCCAGAACGTCAACGACAACAAACTACCTTCCCTAAAAATCTTGGCATTGACGTCTCGTTGTGATGCCTCACATTACTTTGTGTTACTTCGTGTGTTGGTAACAGTAAGTGTGATCATCACACGCGTGGGATCTATTCTACTCATCACATGCGTGGGATCTATTCTACTCAACATTCGAACAGAAATTCGCGTGAGGCGAGGTAGTATGACACGGGTGTATTTTACTCCCGTTCCACTTACAGGTAAACTTTCAATGAAATGAAGTCCGCAGGCTTTACCTTCACATAAACCCAGATACCGAAAGAAAAAACATTCCACATTTATATTGTTTTTACCAAGCACATGTTTCCGTACTAGCGTAAGATGTTGATAATGTGTAAATAAATCAAAGTAGAATTGAATTTACTTCCACTCGTCGTCAAGCAATGTATACTATTTTTATTTACTTTTTTGTTTGTTTGGCGACTTATTTAACCTGGCAAAATTAGGATCATCAGTCCTCCTCTTGTATCTAACCAGGCATTCTACATGTGTTACGTTGCATACAGTTCACTGAGCATGTCATACTGGATTTAGAAATTAAAAATTGCAATAGTACAAGTAAGAGTACAGATAAAAGTAATTTATCCTTTTACTTATGAGTGCTAGCAGCAGTGGGCATGAGAGCAAGGTGTGGAGGAAGGATGGGAAGACGAATGTGACAGAACACAGTTAATGAATATAAGGGACGAGAAGGTGGCGTGACAGAGGAAGAAAAAGAGAGCGCCGTAACTGGGAGATAGTAGTATTGGCACTGCCATTTGTCAGAGGGGAAGTTGGTTTCATTTGTTAACATTCGTTTACATGTTGTTGTTGTTGTTGTTGCGGTCTTTAGTCAGAAGACTGGTTTCATACACCCCTCCAAGCAACCAATCCTCTGCAAGCCTCTTCATCTCTGCATAAGAGTTGTAACGTTTCAACCTGCTTCTGTATTCCTGTCATGGTCTTTCCGTTTAGTTTTTAGCTGCATACGTCAAACTGACGATTCCTTGATGCCTCTGGATGTGTGGTACAAACCGATCCCTTCTTTTAGTCAAGTTGTGCCATAAATTTAATTTTTTCTCATTTCTATTCAGAACCTCTTCATTAAATAATCGATCTTCCCATCCCATCTTCAATTTTCTTCTGTAATACTACCACATTTCAGAACCTTCTATTCCCGTCTTGTTTAGATTGTTTATCGTGAATGTTTCATTTCTGTACAAGGCTACACTCCAGACTAGCAACTTCAGTAAAGACTTTAAATCAATTTTATATTAGATGTTATCAAATTCCATTTTCTCATAAACGCTTTGTTTGTCTGCATTTCACATCCTTTTTACTTCGAGCATCGTCAATTTTTTTCTGCTCAAATACCAAAACTCGTCTACTGTCTCATTTCGTAATATAATTCCACAGCATTGAGTGATGCTGTTTGACTATATTCCGTTACCCCTATTTCACATAAGTTCCTGTTCCTCTCATAACCCCTTTCCCAGGTGCTATATCCATTATAGTCAACTGCTCTCGTTAAGCCCTTTGCCATCTGTGTCAAATTTATAATGCCATCGACATGCCTCAAAAATTTTATTTCTTCTGCCTGAATTTTAATTCCTTTTCTAAATTTCCTCATTTCTTTCTCTTATTTCTTGCTCAGTGTACCGACTGAAAAACACTGGGGATAGTCTACAAGCCTGACTCAATCGTTTTTCAGCCTACGCTTGCTTCTCAAATCCTTTGAGTCTTAAAAGTGCAGTCTGCTTCTTGTACAACTTGTAAATATCCTTTGTCTTCCTGTATTCTATCACTACTACCTTTAGAATTTTGAAAGGTATATTCGAGTCAACATTGTCACTAGCTTCATGCAAATGTACAAAACCCATGAACATGTGTTTGCCTCCTTTAAGCTATCTTCTACGATAGTGGTTCCGAACATGGGCGGTAATTTCCCCCTGAAGGGTAAATGAAAATTTCTGAGGGTTAAAAACTAAATGATTCGATTCTGTTTCAGTCACGAAATGAAATTACTTTCGAAAGATCATTACTGTTATCACAAGATTCCAAGACTAACATTGGTTATATATGTTATGAATAATTACTTTTTTCCATTAATAGCATTAATGGGGTGGAGGTTACAGGTTCCCCACATATTCCACTCACTACATCCAAATGTTTTTCTTTCATCCTTACATCGCTGATGATAAAAGTGAAACATATTCGTAACAAATGTTACATATCTGAAGAAAATGTCTTCAATTTGTAGATAGTACGTGCAGTATTCCGTCGGCCGGAGTAGCCGAGCGGTTCTAGGCGCTACAGTCCGGAACCGCGCGACCGCTACGGTCGCTGGTTCAAATCCTGCCTCGGGCATGGATGTGTGTGATGTCCTTAGGTTAGTTAGGTTTAAGTAGTTCTAAGTTCTAGGGGACTGATGACCTCAGAAGTTAAGTCCCATAGTGCTCAGAGCCATTTTGAACGTGCAGTATTCCAAGAATTGCTTTATTACTCCCTTCGAAACAGATAAATGAATTAACTGACAGCAGTAACTACATAAGAGCTGCTATAGTGCAGCGCACAGTATCATTACTATTATTTTTAGAAAGGCTAGACACAAAGCATTAACAACTTGATGTCGTCCAATTTCTGACAATTCAGTCTTAAGGAGTGCAGCAATGACGTTATTTAGAAACAGAACAATATAGTGCACACATGTGAACTTGTTTGATTTTAAATGGGGTTACTGAAAAAAAGCAGGTCAGCAAGTGCCGTACTGTAATGGAGAGGAGTAACGCAGGGGAAGCACTTTTTGTAACAAGTGGGTACCCTCAATGTGGACAGTTAGCTTTCTTGCAAGTTGCGGGTAGACCTTGCGATGCAGCCCTATTTCCTTTGTCATTAATTCTAAAACACACACCCTCCCACCCACACACACACACACACACACACACACACACACACACACACACACACAATATCATTCATCTTTCATTATTTTAAAAATGAATGTGTTCAAAAAAAATTTTTCATTCTACAGTTTAGCTACGTGCTAAAGTTGGTGATAATTTGAAGGGGGGGGGGGGAGCAGAGGAAGGAGGGGGAAAGGGGGCGGTACTACCTAATGTCTGATTGCACTCCGCTCAGGGATAATGGTCTCATTAAAGCCTTGCGCCGGGCGGGATCAGCCGAGCGGTCTGAGGCGCTGCAGTCATAGACTGTGCGGCTGGTCCCGGCGGAGGTTGGAGTCCTCCCTCGGGCATGGGTGTGTGTGTGTTCGTCCTTAGGATAATTTAGGTTAAGTAGTGTGTAAGCTTAGGGACTGATGACCTTAGCAATTAATTCGCATAAGATTTCACACACATTTGAACAACTTTGAAAGCCTTGCGTGTGTCTACATTTCTATGCAACCCAAACATATCTTACCCGACGTCAGAATATACCACTTCCCCATTCGTCTGTAAATAATTCGTGTCAATCTTTTGCAACAATGACTCATTAATCTGATGCTTAGGTAATTTGACATCTCTCAGCACGTCTTTGAAATTGAGATATTGCATTTTTCTTCAGATCTGAAGTTATTTTTTCTGACCCACATATCATGTGCATCATGTGAAGTTGTTTCATCACGGCTGGCTGTCCCTAGCACCTCAATAATTCTAAGGGCTTGTTGTCTAGTACAATGATCTTCTTCCGACTTATGTCTTTCACTGCCCTGTTAAATTCTTCTTGCGGTATATACCGCAGTGAGAAACAGTGTGTAAGGTTTTAAGGGTGTTGCAGGGCAGGCTGTGCTGAGAAATGATTGTTAAGAAATAAACGCTAATTAACTCGGGAACGAGACAACATGCAGAATTTAAGTTAGCCAGTCAGGCCGTTGTGCGCGCTAATTCAAGTGGCCTGCCGAATACAGTTAGTGTCAATTGTTCTCATTGAGTTGACGAAAGTACGCAAGAGTCTGCTGACAATTTGGCTCGGGTTCGACCCTTACTACCGCCCCATGTCCGATTTCTATATCTCTCTCTTCTTAGGAAATCAGATGAAGAACTCGTTTGTCAGCCCTGCTTCTGGCGTGCAGTTTGAATTTGCGTGAGCAACGACTCGATTGCCTAAGTTCAGTGCTAATTAACTTGGAAACGATGGAAACGGCATAACGAATAGAATTTTTTCCAACCCTTATTGTGGAGTCTCGCCCACTCGTCGCTAATAGGGTGCCTAAGGGATGCAGCGTTCTCGGAATGCTATACAACAATTCAAACAAATAAACATTTGTAGTTTTATTTCTAGAAAGCAAATTGACAATACTGAACTGTGGAGATTTACAAGTAGTAGTTGCAAACAAGGGTCGACATGAAAACAGTAAAGTTCTTGCTATACACGAAGTCCAAGAAAGCACTTGATATGGATCGCGACAATCTGATAGCGTAACACAAATGTCCGTTGCAGACTCGGGCGGATCTGAGCGGACGAGGTCAGCAGGAGCGGCGTCTATATTCCCTTCTTCCAGGTGTCGCTCTTGGCGCGGCGCGGTCCTATTCGGCGCACCATTGGCCGACGTTTCCTTACCGCCTTCTCTGCTCTTGCGTTCTGTATCATCGTTCCAGCGTTTGTGCCTACGCCAGAACATTTCTGCCCCCCCCCCACCCCCTCCCCCCACAGAGGCAGACCGTCATCGAAGCTGCAGGGAACGTCCAACTTCCGGCCGTAACCCGCCATCCAGCCTGCGCTCATGCGGAAACGTCCCCCGGAGAACAACCAGAAGGGTACGCGTCAACCTCCTGCTGCCATGAACCAGATGAAGAAGGCGACCATTACTGTGCTGTTAGCGGGTCCAGTTCCATCGGCAGGACGAGAGGAGGCGGAGGAGGCGAAGGCTCCGTCTCCATGGGGTCGTCCGGCGTTGTCGTGGTGACACCCTCTAGCGGCTGTTGCGGAAGCGCTGTCCTCTGATCCCGTGAATCTGGGGGAAGAGAGACACTGAAAGACAATCGTATACGTGACAGAGGCGAATTTGATTTTGATGGCAGCCCTGCAAACCATCTGGAGTTGAAAGAAGATAAAAGCAAGCGCCAAGTCGACGGACGATCCCGCCTCGCGTCCACTGTCTGCTGACGCTATAAACCCTGTAAAAGACAATATCATGCGGCGCGAAGCGATAGTTGTGTCCTTCCTCGGGCGCCGGATCCTGAGTAGGGTGGAACAGCGTGCGAGGGTGGCGGGTGTAAAGAAATTCCGCCAGCGGTGGTCCATCTCGTGCGTGCGAACGGTATGAGGCGAGAAACTGTTGCAGTGCTTGATCCTTGGTGTGTACGGATCGAAGTTTGCTCATCTGCTACTTGAATGCTCTGACAAAACGTTCCACTTTGCTGTTTGGCTGTGGATGGAACGGTGCACTAGTGAGATGCTGTATGTCGATGCGTTCAGAAAATGTTTCAAACTCATGTGACGTGAACTGAGGTCCGTTCTCAGACACTATTACTTCAGGTAAACCTTCTAGGCAAAAAATCGATGACAACCCCTGAATTGTGTTAGGGACGTTGTCGAGTTCATGGGCACAGCAAAAGGAAACTTACTGTATGAGTCAACCACAATTAACCAGTGAGTATTCCAAAAGGGTCCCGCAAAGTCTATGTGCACACGTTGCCATGGCGACTGCGACTTAGGTCAAGCTGAGAATTAGTGTGGCGCAGCGGACTGCTTTTCGGCTCATGCACGACACTGTGACGCCATATGTTCTATTTGCGCGTCCATATCCTGCCAAGAACGCACAATCTTCCAGCGTCCTTGGTGAAGTAACAGCAACACTTCTTTTCGCACAGTTTTAGGGCTCAACACACGCGACTGTCCATTGTCATTCTGAACGAGAATCACACCTTTCTGTACAGCTAGGCTATGCCGACGTGCAAAGTATCGGCGCACTACAGGGTTCTTTATGCTATTCAATGAGTGAGGCCAAGATTTACTAATGTAACTGAGCAAAATGTTCAAATCGGGATCAGCTTCCGTGGCCCGTGCAATTTTCTTATAGTTCAACGAAAAAGACTGAAGCAATTCAGAATCCTGGGCATCGATGTGACAACAAGATGCAGCAGAAGTGTCAAAGTCTGTGTCAGGGCCAGTCGGTAGGAGTGAAAGTGCGTCCGCATTACCATACTGAGCTGTCAGACGATACACAATCTTGTACTCTTATTGAGACAACAACAAAGCCCATCTTTGCAATTTTCGGGCAGTTCGTTCAGGAACCGGTTTCGTCGGATGAAACAATGACTGCAAGGCCTGTGATCCGTTACCAAGTAGAATTTTCTGCAATACAAGTAGTGGTGCAATTTTGTGACACCATACACAATAGTCAATGACTAAGTTTCAATTTGTGAATATTTACACTCTGCTTTGGACAAAACTTTTGATGCGAAATCAGTAGGTCTGTCTTCATCAACAGTTGTGTGCGAACGCACTGCACCTATTCCGTAATAGAAAGCGTCAACTTGCAATACTACCGGTTTTTCACGATGAAAGTTAAATAAGCATCGATCACTGAGCAATGCATCTTTAAGTTTTTGAAAAGCTACTTGGCACTCATCTGTCCAGACAAACGGGGCACTCTTGCGACGCACACAAAGCAATGGATCCGCGATTTGTGCTGCATTCGGTATGAACCGAATATAATAGTTCATTTTTCCTAAAACTCACTTCAATTATGTGATATTACGAGGAACTGTCAAGTCTCGTATGGCTAACAAATTTGACTGCAGAGGATGTACACCTCGACTGTTTCGACATGACCAAGATACTGCAACTCAGGTTTAAAAAGAATTACACTTGTCCAGTCTGCAATTTAGCCCTGCATCAGGTAGCACACGAAACAAACCAGGTAAATTTGCAATACGTTCGTCAGGTGTACGGCCTCCTACTACAATATCGTCCAAATAGTTTGAACAGTTTGGCACTTGTGCAGTCAACTGTTCCAAATACCGCTGGAAAATGGCGGGTGCTGAAGGACTGCCAAAAGGCAAGCGCAAATATTTAAACAAACCCAAATGAGTATTTACTACAAACACATTTTGAGATTCGGTATTTCAAGATACGCATCCCACATTCAATTTTTGAAAAGTAGCGTCCAGCGTCCAATTTGTCCATAAGATCCTCTGGGGGTGGCAATGAACAAGTATCAATGACTGACTGTGGGTTGACTGTAAACACAGTCAACCTCTGTCAACACAGAGGCGAATGCGTCCTGGAGGTTTGGGGAACAAAACCAGTGGACTTGCCCATTGACTAGCTGATATGGGCGCAATAACTCCATTATCTTGTAGTTATTTAAGTTCAGCAGCGATTTTGTCCGTACTGCTATGAGAACAGTTCTGGCCATTCAAATTTTCGGCAGCGCATTGTCTTTCAGCGTAATATGTGCAACAAAATTGTTAGCTTTTCCTATACCTTCAGAAAAGTGTTCCGAGAATTCTTTGAGCAATCAAGCTAGACCGAGCCAGGTGGCGCAGTGGTTAGCACACTGGACTCACATTCGGGAGGACGACGGTTCAATCCCGCGTCCGGCCATCCTGATTTAGTTTTTCCGTAATTTCCATAAATCGCTCTAGGCAAATGCCGGGATGGTTCCTTTGAAAGGGCACGGCTGACTTCCTTCCCCATACTTCCCTAATCCAATGAGACCGATGACCTCGCAGTTTGGTCTCTCCCCCCAAACAACCCAACCCAAGCAAGCTACACTGTCTTTTGCATTGAATGTAGACACTGACAGCACATTGTCGCGAATGTTAAAGCCAAACAAGTCAAAAGAATCAAGACCAAATATGCTCTCACACTCGTGTGAATGTAGCACCGTAAAATTCACATGAGCCGATAAGGCACCTCAATCGTATTGATCTAGTATTTTCACTACCTGCTGAAATGATGGATAGGACTGTTTTAAAATCTGTTCTCCGATTCTGACATCAGGCAGATTGTACACGATTGCATCACGCAAAATTATATCTGAATATAAAGAACCGCAAGTACACTTAAATTTGCATTTCCTTGTCATACCCTGCAAATGTGTTACCCACTCGCGATATGTTTATTCTGACCGTTTTTGCAATTGAAGAATTGATACCTAGCTGCTACACTTGTTGCTCATAATAATTTGTTAGAGAGGCGATAAGATGGTCGTAAACAAGTTCACTCGGAACGGCGTTAGAAAAAAGTTTTTGATTTAATCTGAACACTGCACTTCAACTGTGGGTAGGAGATAGGGAAGTTTCACAGTACCTGGACGTTGTGGGCTACCATATGCGCATTGAACTGGTGCAGACACACGAGCCATTCCCCATCTTGTACACTAAACTGTCGAAAGGGCGGTATAGCAGCCGTAGTAGGAGGTGCTTGTTCTGTCAGACGCGAAACGTTGGCGAGTAGCTGCTGCACCATGCTGAGCGGTGTAGAAAACTGGTTCGTCTGAAACTGAAACTACTGCATTATCTGTGTGGCATCTAAGGCTTGTGGCTGTGGTGCCGCAGAAGGGGATGGGACAGTATTGGTGGGCGTGTTGGAAGATACAAATGCTACAAATAGACAAAAATAATGACAAAACCAAGGAAATGTTTTGAAACACCCACCGGAAAACACTGATTAGCAGAAGCAACAAGAAACTGTTAAAGCAATAGGCGTCCCTGCAAAGTAAAGACAAGAGAGAATTAAGGCGCCTGCAAAAATATGGCCGTGGCCGTAGGCACATAGTTCGGTTGGTGACTTGTCGCCAGTTGTGGTGTTTTTCCCACTTGTCGCTAACAGGGTTGGCTGGTTGGTTGGTTTGGGGAAGGAGACCAGACAGCGTGGTCATCGGTCTCGTCGGATTAGGGAAGGAAGTCGGCCGTGCCCTTTCAGGGGAACCATCCCGGCATTTGCCTGGACTGATTTAGGGAAATCACGGAAAACCTAAATCAGGATGGTCGGACGCGGGATTGAACCGTCGTCCTTCCGAATGCGAGTCCAGTGTCTAACCACTGCGCCACCTCGCTCGGTGCTAATAGGGTGCCGAAGAGATGCAGCGTTCTCGGAATGCTATACAATTCAAACAAATAACATTCGTTATTTTGTTTCTAGAAAGCAGATTGACAACCCTTAACCTTGGAGGTTTACAAGTAATAGTCGCAAGCGAGGGGCGACATGAAAACAGTAAAGTTCTTGCTATAGACAAAGTTCAAAATGTTCAAATGTGTGTGAATTCCTAAGGTCCCAAACTGCGGAGGTCATCGGTCCCTAGACTTACACACTATTTAAACTAATTTAACGGTAAGACAACACTCGCACCCATGCGCGAGGGAGGACTCGAACCTCCGGCGTGAGGGGACGCGCGATTAGTGACAAGACACCTCTAACCGAGCGGCCACAAAGTTCTGGTAAGCAATTGATACGGAGCACAACAATCTGATTGCGTAGCACAAATGTCCCTCCGACGGTGGAAGTACAGAGGAGGGGTGCAGTAATGCGTGAACCCAACGGTGAAGGGAAAAAGTGGCTGGACGAGAACAGGCCACTGCTAGTGATTGTACGAAATGGGCATTAAAATCGTGGTCGCATCGGGCCTATCCTCAGTCATAGTCCGAATCCGAGTCCTCCAGGATGGTTAGCGGAACGGGGTGTCGGTGCCTGCGCCGTGGAACTGTGGTGCCGATGGTTTGTAGTCCAGCGACCGTCTCACGGAGGGCTTCCACTTTACTGTAGAGTTGTCGAGACTTATTGCGAATAGTTGTCTTGAGAAGGGTCGTATTTGTCTCCTCATGCAGAGTGACTATCCTGTTGAGCGTAGGGGCGTGAAGACTCCACCTGCGAACTTTATTCTGCAGGCGCTGGAGTGTCAGCATCCGGGACTTATTAATCGCGGCCCACGCAGAGGAACCATATGTTAGTGAGGGTAGTACAATGGAGTAATACAGCCGGAGCTTGGTACCTAAATTCAGCTCTCGGCTGGAGAAGAACGGGTACGAGTCCTTTGTCAACTTCAACCCTTCATGGGTTATGTATTTTGCGTGGCGGTGGAAGAAAAGTTTCTTATCCAAAAAGAAGAAATTGGAAATTTGTGGTAAGGACTATGGGACCAAACCGCAGAGGTCATCGGACCCTAGGCTTACGCACTACTTGATCTAAATTAAACTGACTTACGCTAAGGACAACACACACACCCATATCCAACCAGACCCCGAGATACTTGTTATCTTGGGCCCACGGGAACCGGAGGCCTCCGATGGAGATGTTGTGGTGGAGGATAGTGCGCCGTTTAGTGAAACACACTGCCGTAGTTTTGGCGGCATTGAGGGCGATCTTATTGGAGCGACACCAGGAGACCGTTGCGTCCACCTGCCTTTGGAGGCCAGCAATGAGCCGAGGCTAGCAGGAGAGCCGGTTATATTCCCTTCTTCCAGGTGTCGCTCTTGGCGCTGTCCAATTCCGCGCACCAATGACCGGCATTTCCTCACCGACTTCTCTGCTCTTGCGTTTCGCATCTTCGTTCCGGCGTTTGCGGTTATGCCAGAATGCTTATTCCTCAGTGCAAACTACCATGCGATACCCTTACAAGCTTTTTAGATTGTTTCTGACCTTTTCCCTTTCTATAATATTCATTTACGTAAAAATATTGCTGCAGCAAAAAATAAGCTCATTTCTAGCACAGCCTGAACACGCAAAAACTCAACTGCCGCCACGGCACACAGTAGTTCGCCGTGCCTTTGAAGTCGTGGCGTGTGAAACAGCCTAAAACGTTAAGATCAGTAAAGCTGCATATACAAGGTACTTTCATATTTCATGTGCGTTACTGATTTTTCTTAAGTCACTAAAATGACTCCATACATGGCCAAGGCATCAAACAGCGAATCGGGAATATTTGATACGACGGCTGTGTTGTGGTAAGTTTATCTGGATTTGGGAAGAACCGTACACTGCAGATAAACACTTAGTGTTCATCAACAATGACAGCACCAGCCCGGCCACATGACTGACGCTTCCCGTTTGAGTGTAGAGAGAGTTTGGCAAAAGCCTCTCTCGTCGCCGGTACTTGTCACAGAGGCGGACCGGACCGAGCGATTCGACGGATTTTGAGCGTATCATTCTTCATTAAGCAATTCGCGGAAAAGCGGTCGGTCTGGCGGGCTAGCTAGCGTCAAAACGGTCTGGCGCCGAACGGGCTCGCAGCTCGCTTCAAACTCGATTATACGGATCAGGAGTTCCGAAACTGATTGTGTTGTCGTCCAAATGAAGTTGGCAGGCTGTTTAGCATTGCTGATCCGTCGTAATGAGATTACGGTCATTACGGGCCGCCATCGCCGCCGCTACCTGCGCCACGCCGGCCAGTAGCCCACGTGTAGGAGGCCGGCGCGAACAGGTATGTGCGGGCGCGCCAGGCACCGGTGACGTGTGGCGCGGACCTGACCGCTGGACAGCAGACACGGTGCCGGTAAAAGCCGGCGCCGAGGGGTGGGGTTTTTAACGGGACTGCGAGCGGCGGCCGATGTCGGGTGTCGCCGCCCGCGTATCGGATTGCGCGCATCAGCCTCCCTGGGTGCGCGTCAGAGCAACAGGCGCTGCGACAAGTCGGCCGTAAAAACGCGTTACCGCGAATTAGCGATGCCATCCGGCGTCCCGCGCCACCCGGCCGTACAGGAACCGGCGTGACAGAGCGACCGGCTGCCGGGAGCTTCCATTTAGAAGCAACTGCACTCGGCACTATGCTTTACGTGATTTAGCACCTTGTTGCGTTTACTGACACACATCGGTAGCCGTTCTATTTTCGTACCACCATCTGTCTCAGTAAAAACCGTTTCGTCGAAACATCTCCGAAGTGGCAGGAGGTAGGACTCAGCGCTGCTGTCGTGCCAGTCCAAAGAGAATAATACTAGGACATGATGAGTGTGGATGTAATTGTGCCTATGCCTGATAATGCCTGATAAGGGAAACTCACCATCCCACCCCACCCCCTCCCTCTCGGATTTTGGTGGCCTAGTGGATAGCCTGTCAAAAACTGAACACAGGTCAAGCATGAAAACGGAAAGAAGGTGTACTGAACTGTAAAAAGAAAGCAGCATACGGGTAGAAACAGTGAACAGTCCAACAGCAAGAAGAGTATTATACAGCATCCAGGTAAACAAATAGCGTCATGGTTAAGTTCAAAACGTTAAAATGTGTGTGAAATCTTATGGGACTTAACTGCTAAGGTCATCAGTCCCTAAACTTACACACTACTTAACGTAAATTATCCTAAGGACAAACACACACACCCATGCCCGACGGAGGACTCGAACCTCCCCCGGGATGAGCCGCACAGTCCAAGATTGCAGCGCCTTAGACCGCTCGGCATGGTTAAATGGTTAGAGTTTTAGACTTCCACGCCGGCGAGCCGTGTTCAAAACTCCCTCGTTCCATTTGTTAATTTATTTGTTTCACAACATTATGAGCTGCCCCTAGTAACGGGACATCCTCCTCTGGCATTATTTTTCCTCAACAATAGTTGTCACTAGGAGTATTATTTTTTTCGAATTTTCGGCAAGTCAGTATTATCTCAGTTGCATTTCTAAAAACTTTCACATAATTTTCTACGCAGTATGTTGTATTTGAGGCTAAAATTTATGAAAAGGAATTACTTTAAAGAATATTTCAGTTTAGACGCTATAGTCGATAAGTACTAGATCTGAAATTATTTTCTTTTAGGAAGATTTGAAAATTTCGAATTACTTGCACATTTATAATTTCTACTATTAATTACGCAATCCTCTACTGTTTACTATAATTATTTCTGGATTCATTAATGAAATAATAATCGAAATTAATAATGTAACGAAAACTAGTAGAAACTCATTTGTCGGCCGTTGTGGCCGAGCGGTTCTAGGCGCTTTAGTCTGGAACCGCGCGACCGCTACGGTCGCAGGTTTGAATCCTGCCTCGGGCATGGATGTGTGTGATGTCCTTAAGTTAGTTAGGTATCAGTAGTTCCAAGTTCTAGGAGACTGATTATCTCAGATGTTAAGTCCCATACTGCTCAGAGCCATTTGAACCAGAAACTCATTTGTTAACAAAAATTGTAAACCCTTTGGAACATTATTATTTCCGCAGATTATGTGAGTCGTAAGCTTGCCTCTGATGTGATCGGACGTATTTTTGTATAACAGGTACGAACGATGTGTTTTCGACTTTGTTAATGTGAAAAATTAAAAGACTGTGTGATATACTAAAATATATTTTCGTAGAAAATCTTGCAACACCCATCTTTCAATTTATTTAGTTCAAACCAACCGTGAGGATCTGACGTTAGGTTTTCAGTTTAGAGAATCAGAACCTAGACAAGAAGAACGGGTGCCATCTCAACATGACAAGCAAAGTAAACATGAAAGTTTATTGTACTCTTCGCTCGTCTCAAATCTTAATAAAAGATTTTTCCTATTAATTACTTGGACTGGGCATTGTTTACTGTGGACAATACATGGAAGAAGAAAGGAGGGGGGAGATTACACCCTCTGGTCATAGAAATGTTTGTTCTCTTTCTGTAGTCTTCGCAATTTTCATGCTATATATTGGTTATAGAATACGAGTCATGTGATAAGAATACGTTACCCTAGCAAGTAAATGTGATGAATAGTGAGAGTGGGCGAGATAACAAATAGACGTCTCACAGAAATGAAAAACAACAACCAAACGGGTGTGATCTATGTTACAACAAAAGAATTCAAGAGTCAAAATGTATAAAACGGATCGCAGTTTCAAAAACGTTAAAAACATGTTTTGTCAGAGCACAGAGAAACTGTGAAACTGTTGCATTTATATATTGCAGTTTATGTGACAAACTATCATATTTTCATTATTCCCTGGGAGTGATTACGTTCACATTAGTATGAACACCTACATCGGGCCAGGAGGCATATGTCACTCACGTTCCAATCGCACAAATTAGGTGCGTCGATAAGAGATTCCTATCATATGACACACGTACTCTCACTATGCCGTGTATGACATACCAGACCTTTTCTCCGGTGGAGGATTGTGTTGACTTGTCGTCTAGTCCTCAAACGTTTGCGGCTCCCATTCGAAAGGCACTTCCTTTCTGCTGCTAATAGAGTAGTAGCGCAGAATTATCTGTCATTATAGTTCCCTGCATTACACCTCGCTTCTGTTGCAAACGGACGTTACACCACGGCACAAACACAAATGTGAATAAAGCGCACTGCGAAAAAAGAAAAAAAATTACAGGCGGGAGGTTTGAAAACGTTTCGCCAGCGTGGCAGTCCAACACCGTAACCACTTCACCACAACGCTATTTGTTTACCCGGCTGCTCTGCATTGCACTTCTTGTTCTTGGACCGTTCACTGTTTCTATTTTGCTATTTTTTCACACTTCAGTACTCCTTCTTTCTGTTTTCATGCTTGATCTGTGTTCAGTTTTTGACGGTGCATCCATTGGCCCCTCTTTCTACTAAATCTGATGGGGGTGCGATGGGGAGTTTCCCTTGCGAGATGGAAAATTACTGTCTTCGTGATCGGAAAACAGAGTGAAGTTCCCTACACACTCATGCGAATTTACTTTTGAAAGGTAATGAAACAAGTACCGCAACGGATAACGTCTTATTAAATCTGTATTTAACGGGGATCTATCAACCATTATTTGGTAACAGTTATGCATGAAAGAGACATGTCAACCACCGCATGAAAACACATATTAGTTAAGGGAGGCAACTAATTACTGAATGAAAATGCGTAATTATAAAGGATGTTATTCACTTCCCTTAATGTGCATTCAAGTGGGAGAAGTTTCAGGATGACAGTGGATGCAGAGTTAGGGAAACTATTGTCATGAACTCCAATCTTGGTAGAAATTTTGGTATCGCGTAATGAATATTGCAATTGGTCAAGCGTAAAGCGTATCGGAAAGTGCTAATGATACGTAAGTGATCTCGGAAGAGCAAAGACCGTCCAAAAACGCAAGGTGCATTCCGCAAATCGAACAACTAACTGGAGTCTTCAATTACTAAGAAGACTAATTCCGCAAAATTCACAAATACTGCACCTCTGAATTACAGCGCGAAAAACCATTGCTGCCTTAATCTCACCAAGTAACTTCTACTTTCATGATGTTCTGGGCGTGTGAGACATATAACAGCTTTCGAGACCCATCATTGCATGAATGGTCCAGAAGGTTACAGTAGGACCGTTGTCTTGGAGGCAGAAAGCAGAGAGTGTCTTTTCCGAAATTCTAGCTTCTCTCTTGTTTTGGAGATCTTAATATGAATTTGATATTTGTTCATTTAGAGACCTATTGCCTTGCATTTTGTAACAAGCGTTCATTTTACAGCTTTTCATGCAGATTACAAAATACAGGGTGATTCCCGGAGATATGCAAATATTTTAATACGTTATTTTACAAGTAAAACCGAAGAAAAAATGATATACACGTAGGTCCACAAACGTTTACTTACGGGGTTATAGCTAACAACAGATTTTGCCTGCAATTTAACAACTTCGCTAATATGAAGCCATCGCAAAGCTGTACGAGGTTAATGTAAAGCACGATTTTCATTTATTTTGTTGTTACTGGTCTGTTGAAACTAATAAAACATGTCCCAAACGTGTATCTTAGTAGTTTTCCAGAACATCCGGAGAAGCAAAGATTATTAGATGAAATTAAGAACGACCCTGTGAAACTGAAACGATCAACAAAATCTGTTCATACACGCGCAGCTAAATACCCTCAACTCAGTGGAGACTTTTTGAACATTTATTGTGAATGTATTGTGAAATTCTATTCGCAAATTTGGTGAACTTGTAAGAACAAAACTTCACAAGATCAATTTCGATAAGGAAGCACCCGCATCACAAATATGGTACCGAATGAAGAATGTTGTTTCCTCGTCACTTCCGACATCAGAACAATCGCAGAGTGCAAAACATCCCTAGATATCGCAGTCCACAAAAGTTAATTGAAGAGAGAAGCCATCTGAAGAAAACTGGTGTCTACACTACCCACGATCAAGACAGATACAAAACTCCGTGCAGAGTAGATAGGACAAAGCACATTTCATTAATGGTATCTGTAATGAAATAGAACAGCATCATAATCGCAATCAGGTACGTGATTTCTTCAAGAAAATCAGCAGCTTCACCGGTGAATTTAAACCTCGTATTTGGGTGGTAGATGACGAGAAGGGTAACCATATCGGAGACAAGGAAGACGCTGTTGCGAGGTGGAAACAGTACTCTGGAATCAACAACAGTACGGACAATCATACAGTGGAGCAACTTACTTTGCAACCTACAATTTTAAGCAGTGAAATATAGAATGCGATCCAACATCTGAAAAATTGTTAAGCCTCTGGTG
Source organism: Schistocerca piceifrons (assembly GCF_021461385.2). NCBI lineage: Eukaryota > Metazoa > Arthropoda > Insecta > Orthoptera > Acrididae > Schistocerca > Schistocerca piceifrons. Next base: position 648,389,659 of record NC_060142.1, read on the forward strand.
TAGCCAGTGTATCTGGAGAAATAATCAAAGAAATGGTACAGGAACGTATTTGTGTAGAAGAATGTGGGAAACTGGGAAGCGGCCGGATGACTGGTCAGAGACTCTTCAACCCCTTACATAAGAAAGGGTCTCACGCAAGTAAAATTTTGCTCTACATCCTGAAACATCGTTTGAAGCTGTACATTCAGCCTCACATATCCACAGAAGAAGCAGGTTTTTTGAAGGGAAAGGAACTCGTGAACAGATCCTCAACATAAGACAAATAATGTAAATATCGCGAAAGTTCTGTGTTCCTGCTTTCATCCGCTTCCTTCACTGTAGGAAAGCCTTTGACTGTGTTGTCTGGGGAAAGTTGTAGCAGGTACTTGCAGAGTTCGGTGTCCAACCCCACTTGATAGCATTGATCAAAAGTCTATACAATAATCACTTCGCAGTTGTAAAGACAAGTGTTGGCACGTCTGATTTCTTCAGAGCATCAAAAGGTGTGAGACAGGGTTGTGTCCTATCCACACAACTGTACAACGTCTATATAGAACATCTCATTAGGAGAGCTCCTGATGGTTGGACTAAAGGCATCTCAATTGGTGGGAGAACTACCAACAACCTCCGTTTTGCTGATGACACTGTGCTTTTAGGCAACAGCGAAGATGAACTTTCAGAGCTACTAACAAGAATAAAGGACATAAGTCTAGCATATGAATTAGACATCAACCTCAGCAAGTCCAAACTCGTGGTAACTGATCGAGGAAGAGCAGATCCAGCTCACAGGACGGTTAAAGGAACTGGAAGTCGCGCATTCCTTCAGCTATCTTGAGTCAACCATCTGCAGCACGGGAAATTGTGAAGATGAGATAAGACGTATCACTCTAGGGCGAGTGGCTATGAAGAAGCTCACCAAGATCTGGCAGAGCAGAGCAATAACAAATAGCAGAAATATCCGGCTAGTTGAAACACTCCTGTTTTCTGTCTTCTTTTATGGTTAGCGAAACATGGACACCCAAGGCCAGATACAAACAGTGTATTGATCCGTTTTAGTTTTGGTGCTGGCGAAGGAAGCTACGCATAAAATGCACGGAAAGAAGAACAAATATGTCCATTATTGAACAACTCGATTATTTTCGAGTCACCGAAAAAATTCTCCAGGTCTTTGGCCATACTGTGAGAAAGGATGGAGAAAATCTAGAGAAAATAATCTTGCAGGGAGAGATCGAGGGCATGAGAGCAAGAGGAAGAGAAGCGAGCAGATGGATGGATCAAATCGAGAAGATCTCCGGTCTACCTCTTCAGTAGGCACTAAGAGAAATCGGCAACCGTCCGGGATGGAGACACTCGGTTCATGGGGTCACGACGCTCAGCAATGGGCACAACAACTTATGATGAAGATGATTGTGAAATTGTATGTACACTGTGCAACATCCGTAACATTGAGCTTTGTTTTTTCCGGTTTAACATGAACTCAAAAATGATACTGCATTTATAATAGCAGATTATACAACATATTCATAGACTTTCAGTTAACGTTATTACCATCACTTTCCCAAAATTACATTCTCTACAACTTCTGCTGAAAACTGTGCAATTGTCGGGAATTAAAAAAACAAATTGGGATACTTGTTAACAGATTGAAAATGTTACGAAATTACTTCTTTGCTTCTCTGGATGTACTGGAAAACTACTTCAGATACACTTCAGGGACTTCACTTCTCGGACTGTTTTATTAGATTCACCAGATCGATAACGACAAAATAAATAGAATTCGTGCTTTACTTCAACCTCGTACAGTTTTGCGATGGCTTCATATCAGCGAAGTTGCTAAATTTCAGGCAAAATCTGTTATTAGCCTAACTCCGTAACTAAACATTTGTGGACCTATGTTTATATGAATTTTTTCCTTTTGTTTTACTTGTAGAATAACATATTAAATATGTGCATACCTTCGGGCAGCATTCTGTATATTCCCAACTACAAACAGCGATTATTATTTTCAGCAATTAGAATGGAACTAATAACAAATTAAAAGTACATTAGAAATTGAGAGAAAAACACCAAACCTATTCAGATTTTAAGAATATATGATGACAGATGATAGGAAGGAGTTCGATACAAAGAGAAAGAGAAATGTTACCCTATCTGACAAAACTCTACCATCTGGTGAGCAAGATGTATGAGACAGGCAAAATACCCTCAGACTTCAAGAAGAATATAATAATTCCAATCCCAAACGAAGCAGGTGTTGAGAGATGTGAAAATTACCGAGCTATCAGTTTAGTAAGTCACGGCTGCAAAAACTAACAAGAATTCTTTACAGACGAATGGAAAAACTGCTAGAAGCCGACCTCGGGGACGATCAGTTTCGATTCCGTAGAAATGTTGGAACACGTGAGGCAATACTGACCCTACGGCTTATCTTAAAAAATAGATTAAGAAAAGGCAAACCAACATATCTAGCGTTTGTAGACTTAGAGAAAGCTTTTGACAATGTTGACTGGAATACTCTCTTTCAAATTCTAAAGGTGGCAGGGGTAAAATACAGGGAGCGAAAGGCTATTTACAATTTGTACACAAACCAAATGGCAGTTATAAGAGTCGAGGGGTGTGAAAGGGTAGCAGTGGTTGGGAAGGGAGTGAGACAGGGTTTTAGCCTCTCCCCGATGTTATTCAATCTGTATATTGAGCAAGCAGTAAAGGAAACAAAAGAAAAAGTCGGAGTAGGTATTAAAATCCATGGAGAAGAAATAAAAACTTTGAGGTTCGCCGATGACATTGTAATTCTGTCAGAGACAGCAAAGGACTTGGAAGAGCATTTGAACGGAATGGGCAGTGTCTCGAAAGAAGGATATAAGATGAACATCAACAAAATCAAAATTAGAATATTGAATGTAGTATAATTAAATCAGGTGATGCTGCGTGAATTAGATTAGAAAATGAGACACTTAAAGTAGTAGATGAGTTTTGCTATTTGGGGAGCAAAATAACTGATGATGGTTGAAGTAGAGAGGATATAAAATGCAGACTGGCAATGGCAAGGAAAGCGTTTCAGAAGAAGAGACATTTGTTAACATCGCGTATAGATTTAAGAGTCAGGAAGTCGTTTCTGAAAGTATTTGTATGGAGTGTAGCCATGTATGGAAATGAAACATAGACGATAACTAGTTTGGACAAGAAGAGAATAGAAGCTTTCGAATTGTGGTGCTACAGAAGAATGCTGAAGATTAGATGTGTAGAGCACATAACTAATGAGGAGGTATTGAATAGAATCGGGAAAAAGAGGAGTTTGTGGCACAACTTGACTTGAAGAAGGAATCGATTGGTAGAACATTTTCTGAGGCATCAAGTGATCATCAATTTAGTATTGGAGGGCAGTGTGGAGGGTAAAAATTGTAGAGGGAGACCAAGAGATGAATACACTAAGCAGATTCAGAAGGATGTAGGTTGCAGTAGGTACTGGGAGATGAAGAAGCTTGCACAGGATAGAGTAGCATGGGGAGCTGCATCAAGCCAGTCTCAGGACTGAAGACCACAACAATAACAATCTGAGCCAGCCTTGTCTGAAATTATCGGAAGTACTTCGAGCCTTGCAGTTCCAGTTCGCTGCAGATTAATAGTTTTAAATACTATTTACAAAAACACTATAACTATCATGTACATTACGGATATTACAGTCGTATGTGAGTATAAAATATGCCATTTCTTGGTGTTATTAATTAACCTTCAGTTCTTATATAATGGGTCTTGAATTTTACCTATCATATTGTTTGGTGTTCAGTTACAATTGCTACATCCTAGCAGCGGTATAATGACCGCGGCATGCATATGACTGCTCTTAATACTTAAGCCAGAACAGGTTTACAGGGTTGATTGCATTATACTGTTTATTCCAATACAATTTAATTATTATAGATGTTGTGTAAGGTTGTGTGCGGTTCGTGTTGATCAGTGTGAAAGTGTGCACTGGTTGGGGGAGTGTGTGTCTCGGTACAGCTGTGTGTTGGCGTACGAATTGGAACTGCTGTCTTACATGCTTTGTGTGTGTTTCAGTGTTCTGCTACACGGCCGTCCTAGACTGCGACCACCACCGATATGAAATTTCAAGATTTTGCCAGACCGTCTGCAAGAGGGATACTTCTTATTTTATTTTTAGATGAAGACAAGGTTAGAAGCTAACCGTCTTTGTAGATACATTCCAATGCAGAAGTAGAAGCGCTGTGGCTTTCAGTTCGCACGTGAGGCTTCCAACCGTCGCTTGTTTTAAGTAAAGGAGACATTCTTACATGTAGCCATCGTGTCTTCGCATGAGCGCTACGTCCTGTTACATTAGCCTGGCCAGCCTCGAGCCGGGGAAACAGGGAGGCTGCTTCGGTCCTGAAGCCCAAACTAAGCAACACATTTATGGCCGTCACGGAGGTCGACTGCTTGCTTCCCTCCACCGTCTCTCTCTGCGAGGCTGTTGTGCCGAATGAACTGAAAAATACAGCTCCCTACAAATTGTAGTGAAGAGCTAATTAAACGGAAGCACCAAAGAAAATGGTATAGGCATGCTTATTCAAATACAGAGATATGTAAACAGAAGATGGCACTGTGGTCGGCAACGCCTATAATTAGTTAGTTAGTTAGTTGCGTGTTCCATTGATCAATCGCACGGTACGGTAGCCGTTATGGTGTGGAACATGTCAATTGCACAAGAAATGCACATATGAAACAAGATATATATATATATTGCAATACAAAATTAAAGATTAATATTTGTTATGTACCCCATTCCCTTAAATGGCATAAAATGCATATACTATATTTATAGATTTATTTATTCCTATTCCAGAATTCGTCTGTGGTATAGAAGGAGTTGTCAAGGAGATATGATTTCAATTTATTTTTGAAGCTATTACTGCTGTATGTCATACATTTTATTTCATCTGGTAATTTGTCGAAAACTTTTATAGCAGCATGTTTTACCCCTTTCTTAGCCAAAGATAGGTTGAGTAAAGTACAGCGTAAGTCTTTCTTTTTCTGGTATTATAATCATAAGAATCCCCAATCTTTTAAAAAGATGTCTACAAGATGTGCGACTATGAACGCCACACATTATTCTAACCACTTTCTTTTGAGCAGTGAATACTTTTTGTCTAAATGTTGAGTTACCCCAAAATATTATTCCGAGTGACACCAGACAACGAAAGTATGCAAAGAATGTTAGCTTACCAATTTCTATATCCTCAAAATTGGCAATTATTCTGAAATGCAAAAGTTCTGAAGCTAGTCGCTTTAGAAGATCCAAAATATTAATTTTCCAATTAAGATTCTCATCTATATGTACACCGAAAAACTTAGTATGTTCTACCCTGTCTACTGACTTCTGTTGATGTGTTATATTTATTGAAGGAACTGTACTTTTTGCAGCAGAAAATTGGATATACTGCGTTTTTTTCAAAGTTTAGAGCAAGCCCATTTGCAGAAAACGAATTAATGTCTTTTCCAAAGATCTTATTTGTATCTTTTTCAATTGGAGTTTCTTTTACTGGGTTAATAATGATACTTGTATCAGCAAAAAATAGTGTCAGTTCAGCTGCCTGTTTCAGATAGGAAGGGAGGTCGTTCACATATATCAGAACAGAAGGGTACCCATGATTGAACACTGTGCAACACCTAATGGAATGTAACCCCAGTTAGATGAAGTGCCAAACTTATTTAAATCACTTTACCCATATAAGGAAACTTTCTGCTTCTTGTTCTGTAGGCATGACTTAAACCACTCATATGCTATTCCATTTATACAATAGAATTGTGATTTCTGAAACATAAAGTCATGGTTCACACAATCAAATGCTTTGGAGAAGTCACAGAAAATTCCTATTTGTGACATTTTACTATTTAAAGACTCTATTATGTGGACAGTGAAATTGTATATTGCTGTCTCAGTGGAACAGCATTTTTGAAATCCGAACTGCGATTTACCAAGTATCCCATTACTGTTGAGATGGCTAAACACTCATGAGTACATTACTTTCTCGAAGACCTTTGAAAATGATGTAAGCAAGGACGCTGGCCGATAATTATTGACATCTGTGGTGTCCCCTTTCCTGTAGAGAGCCCTGACAATGGCATATTTTAACCTGTCTGGGAAAATACCTTGAGTTAGTGATGCATTACAGATGTGACTCACAACATCAGGCGTAATTTCTCCACGTTGTTTTAATATCTTATTAGAGGTGTCATCTACTCCAACAGAACATTTATTTTTTCAAAAATGTAATAGTTTTACTTATTTCACAAGAAACAAACTCTTCCATATAAGACAACAAGTGTCTGGCGCAGATGTTACATCGGTTACTGCTGCTACAATGGCAGGTTACCAAGACTGAAGTAACTTTCAGCGTGGTGTTGTAGCTGGCGCACGAACGGTGGGACACAGCAACTCCAAGATACCGATTAACCGTGAATTTTCCCGTATACCATCTCACGAGTGTACCGTGAATACCAGGAATCCGATAAACATCAAATCTCCGACATCGCTGCGTCCTGAGAAAGATCCTGCATGAACGGGACCAACGACGACTGAAGAGAATCGTTCAACGTTACAGTAGTGCAACCCTTCAGAAAATTGCTGCAGATTTCAGTGCTGGGCCATCAACATGAGTCAGCGTGCGAACTACTCAATGAAACATAATCGATGAGGGCTTTCGGAGCCGAAGGCCCACTCGTGTACCCCTGATGAGTGCACAACAGAAAGCTTTACGCCTCACCTGGGACCGCCAGCATCGACGTTCGACTGCTGATGACTGCAAACATGTTGCCTGGTCTCACGGGTCTCGTTTCAAATTGTATCGAGCTGGCGGACGAGTACGGGTATGGAGACAACCTCAAGAATCCATGGAACCTGAATGTCAGCAGGGAACTGTTCAAGCTCGTGGAGGCTCTGTAATGATGTGTGGAAAGCGCAGTTGGAGTGGTATGGTACCCCTTATACGTTAGGTGCGACTTTGACAGGTGAACTTATGTAAATATCCTGTCTGAGCACCTGCATCCATTCATGTCCATCGTGCATTTCAACGGACTTGGGCAATTCCAGCAGGACAATGCGATAGCCCACACGTCCAGAATTACTACAGAGTGGCTCCACGAACACTCTTCTGAGTTTAAATGAGTTTAAACGCTCCACCAAACTCCCCAGACATGAACATCATTGGGCATATATGGGATGCCTTGCAACGGGCTGTCCACAAGAGATCTCAATCGCCTTGTACTCTTACGGATTTATGGACAGACCTGCAAGGTTCATGGTGTCAGTTTCCTCCAGCAGTACTTCAGACATTAGTCCAGTCTATGCGACGTCGTGTTGCGGCAGTTCTGTGTGATTGCGGGAGCCTGCACGACATTAGGCTTTGTACCAGTTTCTTTCGCTCTTCAGTGCAAATTTCTAGCGTGCCTGCAAGAACTATGTGGGGTTACACATGCATTTTTCTAATAATAATATGTCACTCTTTCATTATGCTAATAGACCCGGGGAGCACTACGAGAACATAAAAATATATGTATAGTGGCACTACATAATTAAGCCACCTTACATACACCTGAAGTGAAAAGCCAGTGTCAGTATAATAAATTTCCGTTGCACCGATTACGCTGTTTGACTCACGAAACCTGTTGCACAGCGATGTATGGAAGTATAAGGTCAAAATTTCAGTAGTTTTATCAGTGTGCGTCTGCGTAAGAGGGGCAGGGGGAGAAGGTGAAGGTGTGTCTTTGTGTGATATGGGATGGGTGGAGGGGGGGGGGGGGAGGAGGAACTGTACTAATGTACCTTTCGGGGGTTATTCAAAGTGTACTGCCGCATTTCGCTTGATATAGAAAGTACGCCGATAGCCTTCTGCGTCTTAATATTTACTCAGTTGCAGAATTTTTTGAGGAGTTCTCTAAAGACTGGCTGCTGTGATTATATATTTAAGAATAGCATTCCGCAATATCTGTATCGCGTTTGGTAATCACCTTAGACGTACGCCGTCCGTCCAAGAATTACCGAGACTGATTTTATTCCTGGTTTATATGCGACGTCAAGGCAGTAACAACGGTGGTAGCTGTAAACAACTGTAAACAAAAAAAAAAGCACTCATGTAGTCGGTTGTCAGCCGGCAGTGTTAACTGGTGGACAATATGAGGTGGTAATGTGTCAACGTTGTTGTACCACAAATCTCAATGGAGCCACATTCTAAATCAGATGTTCAAGAATATTCCAGTGTGTTTTGAAGAAGAGTAAAGCGTCTGCGAATTTTGTCCCACACGCCAAGGCTCCTGAACGAGAAGAATGATGATGAACGCCTGCCGCGACTTGACTGAAATGCAAAAAGCGGAAAGCTCACTTCTGGAAAAAGTCATCACGGGTAATGAGACTTTGGACAAGAGGGTATAAGATGTAGCCCGACATATTCCAAGAGTATAATAAATGCGTTGCGCTTAGGGAGAGCGGCACTGAGGTGGAAAAATCGGCAAGTTGGCCAAATATTAATTAACCGTCAATACAATTTCATATTTCTTAATCCTTGTGCACTTCTAAATGATGTGTTCAGAACAGTCGATTTCTTAGTTAGTTACCGTAACAAAAAGAGTTACTCTACTTACTAGGTGGGTCATGTATACCGCAGCCGGTCTCTAGAGTCACCACTCACTCTTCCGTTTATTCTTATCCTGCTAATCCTATCTTACTTACTGTTTCTGACAAAATTTTAAACAAGTTTCATCCTGATTTGTACACCAGTTTTTCAAGTATCGAATTTCGGATGATGCTCTATCACAGGGAAAATTAGTTACTGATGTGGTAGAACCTCATCAAGCACAACAGAGATTCTGGGAAGCATTTATAAATAGCATAGATTAAACATTAAGTACAAACACACACCATAAACGAAGACTAAAGCACTGATAAACTTTGCCTTACAGGCTATCTTCGTGCAGAATAAATGTTTTCGCCACATGTTATACACTCCTGGAAATTGAAATAAGAACACCGTGAATTCATTGTCCCAGGAAGGGGAAACTTTATTGACACATTCCTGGGGTCAGATACATCACATGATCACACTGACAGAACCACAGGCACATAGACACAGGCAACAGAGCATGCACAATGTCGGCACTAGTACAGTGTATATCCACCTTTCGCAGCAATGCAGGCTGCTATTCTCCCATGGAGACCATCGTAGAGATGCTGGATGTAGTCCTGTGGAACGGCTTGCCATGCCATTTCCACCTGGCGCCTCAGTTGGACCAGCGTTCGTGCTGGACGTGCAGACCGCGTGAGACGACGCTTCATCCAGTCCCAAACATGCTCAATGGGGGACAGATCCGGAGATCTTGCTGGCCAGGGTAGTTGACTTACACCTTCTAGAGCACGTTGGGTGGCACGGGATACATGCGGACGTGCATTGTCCTGTTGGAACGGCAAGTTCCCTTGCCGGTCTAGGAATGGTAGAACGACGGGTTCGATGACGGTTTGGATGTACCGTGCACTATTCAGTGTCCCCTCGACGATCACCAGTGGTGTACGGCCAGTGTAGGAGATCGCTCCCCACACCATGATGCCGGGTGTTGGCCCTGTGTGCCTCGGTCGTATGCAGTCCTGATTGTGGCGCTCACCTGCACGGCGCCAAACACGCATACGACCATCATTGGCACCAAAGCAGAAGCGACTCTCATCGCTGAAGACGACACGTCTCCATTCGTCCCTCCATTCACGCCTGTCGCGACACCACTGGAGGCGGGCTGCACGATGTTGGGGCGTGAGCGGAAGACGGCCTAACGGTGTGCGGGACCGTAGCCCAGCTTCATGGAGACGGTTGCGAATGGTCCTCGCCGATACCCCAGGAGCAACAGTGTCCCTAATTTGCTGGGAAGTGGCGGTGCGGTCCCCTACGGCACTGCGTAGGATCCTACGGTCTTGGCGTGCATCCGTGCGTCGCTGCGGTCCGGTCCCGGGTCGACGGGCACGTGCACCTTCCGCCGACCACTGGCGACAACATCGATGTACTGTGGAGACATCACGCCCCACGTGTTGAGCAATTCGGCGGTACGTCCACCCGGCCTCCCGCATGCCCACTATACGCCCTCGCTCAAAGTCCGTCAACTGCACATACGGTTCACGTCCACGCTGTCGCGGCATGCTACCAGTGTTAAAGACTGGGATGGAGCTCCGTATGCCACGTCAAACTGGCTGACACTGACGGCGGCGGTGCACAAATGCTGCGCAGCTAGTGCCATTCGACGGCCAACACCGCGGTTCCTGGTGTGTCCGCTGTGCCGTGCGTGTGATCATTGCTTGTACAGCCCTCTCGCAGTGTCCGGAGCAAGTATGGTGGGTCTGACACACCGGTGTCAATGTGTTCTTTTTTCCATTTCCAGGGGTGTAGTTTTGAAAATTAACCAAGTAATGAGCTGTGGTGGATCTGAAATCAGAATACTGTTACTAGGTACAGAACTGCATCGCGACGTCCTTAACTGGTCGCTGAAAAATCCTAAAACACATAGTTGCCACAGGCATTGCGGGCGCCCAGTCCGTGACATGGGTCCTTATGATCTTTTTTATTGTGTAGCTACCAGTTTCGGCGCATCAAAGCGCCATCTTCAGGCCTTAGTTGATACTGAAGGGGTTGTCACCAACCCTATATAAGCTGCATCACTCGCTGACATAACTGATTTACACAGTCTGTAACTGTGATGTGAGCACTCCAAACATCAACAGTTGATGTTTCGAGTTCTGACATGCTGGGCCTTAAGCAGGCGCATTGAAGCCCCGAAACTGGCAGCAACACAGTAAAATAGATCATAAGGATGGCTGTAGGCGTTGAATTTCCTTATAATAGTGAACGGCCGTGGTCCCCAAGACCTCCAGTCATAAGAATGGACGTAAAAAAATGGTCTCATTGGGTCACGCCATACAAAGCTCCTGAGGTGAGGGAGATATGTTAAGATAGCGGTAGCTGGGGCTGGTCTGTCTCGCTGGGCATGACTCGCGCTGGGCATGCCTATCCGCAAGACTCGTACATGAAACTAAATAACAGGGTAACGCGCACGGCGCCGGCGTGTTTCTGTGTGACAGAAGTGGAGGAATGTGATATGGAAGAAATACGTGATCCATTAACGTGGTCATAATTCGACAGAGCTCTGAATGATCTAAGCTGGAAACCATCTGCATGATTCTATGAAACACCTTCGGAATTAACCAATCTATGGGAGGTAATGGAACGAGGCTACAAATGTTGGTGTTAAAAATTGCGAAACAGGTGCCACATTACCAAAGACGACACGCACGCAAAAATGTGAAAACTAACGAATAATTAGAAAAGTTATTCTTGTAACAGCTGAAGAGAATGACATACAGAAGAACGGAAAGAACAGTTGAAGAGGTACAGGACTAATGTCTTATTTTAGGAAGTGTAAATTTACCGGAAAAGCAATTCTGAGACTGTACATCGTAATGTATGGCAGATTAAAGAAAAATCTGGATACCTTCCTTGCATTTATGGACGTAAAGAAAGCCTTCGATGCTGTAACGAGGAATAAGGTGGTCACAATCGTTAGAAGGTCGGTGCTAAAGCATAGGGAATAACAAATGATCTAAAAGCATAGAGAACAACATCTACAAATATCTAGAAGATGTACTAAAACTAGAAGAGCAAGCAAAGACACTATCGTGTTCAGAAGAGTGTAAGGAAATGTTGTATCTTAGTCTATTGCATATTAACTTGTACGCCTAAGAAGAAATGGAAACGAAACAAAATTTGGAAGAGAGAAGGGGAAGTCATACCAGTGTTAAGGTTCACAGATGATGTGCTATGCGGCTGATTGTAAGAAAGACTCAGAAACCGTACTGCTACGAAAGGGCAGCATACTTACCACAGAATATGGCTGAAGCATAAACAAACCAAAGACGAAATTAATGAAAAAATGGTCCAAATGGCTCTGAGCACTATGGGACTCAACTGCTGTGGTCATCAGTCCCCTAGAACTTAGAACTACTTAAACCTAACTAACCTAAGGACATCACACACATCCATGCCCGAGGCAGGATTCGAACCTGCGACCGTAGCAGAAATTAATGAAGTGTAATAGAAATTAGAATAACGATTTCCTTAACATAATAACTGGAATGGAACAGTTCTGTACGAAAAATAAGTCTCCTGTCTAAGAAGCAAGATTGCACAAATGGGTGAAGCAAGGAAAAGTTTCAGAAGTAGAAGAGTGCCGGCGTTGAAACCAGACGGCAGTTGTAAGAGTCAAGGGGCATGACAGAGAAGCGGTGGTTGAGAAGGGAGTGAGACAAGTTTGTAACCTATCCCCGATGTTACTCAATCTGTGTATTGAAAAAGAAACAAAAAATTTGGAGCAGAAATTTAAGTCCAGTGTAAGAAACAAAAACTATGAGGTTTGCTGATGACATATTTCTGTCAGAATCAGTAAAGGACTTGGAGAGCAGTTGAACAGAATGATCAGGAAATATAAGATGAGCATTAAAAAAAGCAAAACGAGTATAATGGAACGCAGTCGAATTAAATCAGGTGATGCTGAGGGAATTAGATTCGGGAGCGAGACAATTAAAATGGTGGATAAGTTTTGCTATTTGGGCAGCAAAATAAGTGAGGATGGTCGAAATAAAGAGGATATGAAATGTAGACTGGCAATGGCAAGAAAATCGTTTCTGAAGAAGAGAAATTTATTAACGTCGATTATAGATTTAAGTGTCAGGAATTATTTGCTGAAAGTGGTGTAGCCATGTATGGAAGTGAAACATAGACAGCAAACAGTTTAGACAAGGACAGAATAGAAGCTTTTGAAATGTGGTAATACAGAAGAATGCTGAAGATTAGATGGATATACCACGTAACTAATGATGAGGTACTGAATAGAACTTCGAAGAAAAGAAATTTGTGGCAGAGCCTAGCTAGAAGAAGGAATCGATTGGTAGGACACATTCTGAGACATTAGTACTGAAGGAAAGCACCTGGAAGGGGGGGGGGGAGGAGGGGGGGCGGTAAAAATCGCAGAGGGGCAGAGGGAGACCAATAGACGAATACAGTAAGCATATTCACATGGAGTTAGGCTGCAGTAGTTACTCGTAGATGAAGAGGTTAGCACAGGATATAGTAGCATGGAGAACTGCATTAAATCTGTCTTCGGACTGAAGACCACAACAGCAACAACAACAACAATGGTCGTTTCGTGTGAAATCTTATGGGACTTCACTGCTAAGGTCATCAGTCCCTAAGCTTACACACTATTTAACCTAAATTATCGCCCGCATCTCGTGGTCGTGCGGTAGCGTTCTCGCTTCCCACGCCCGGGTTCCCGGGTTCGATTCCCGGCGGGGTCAGGGATTTTCTCTGCCTCGTGATGGCTGGGTGTTGTGTGCTGTCCTTAGGTTACTTAGGTTTAAGTAGTTCTGAGTTCTAGGGGACTTATGACCACAGCAGTTGAGTCCCATAGTGCTCAGAGCCATTTGAACCTAAATTATCCTAAGGACAAACACACATACACCCACGCCCGAGGGAGGACTCGAACCTCTGCCGGGACCAGCCGAACAATAGTCGTTTCCTAACGTAAAGTTTTTATCGCACTTATTAGATGTTTCGGATATCCGCGATTCGTCATCGTCCTCCAGAGTTGGCCTCTATTTAAATTGCCAAAACTTTATCGACCCACACTACTCCTACCTCCCCGAGGCTACTGTGACCTCCAGAACAATTTTGTTGTAGGCGCAGTTGCTAAAGTGGTTGCGGTGGCTGTCGCAGCCTGCTGCCCAAGTGGGAAGCACCTTGATGAATGACTTCCTGGCCTCGTCACTCGCCTGCTGAGATCGGAGGGCCAAGCGAGCCGCGTGGTGGCGGCGCACAGAGAGCAGCGCGGTCGCGCCTACAGGTTAACGTCCTGTATCAACACAGTGCCAGTTAATGAACAGGTCTGTAGCGTAAGTGTCATTTACAATTCGTTTCCTTGCATTTTTTGTGTAAATCGTCCATTGCACCGAACACAAATGCGGACGAGCGAAATGAAAGGACAAGAAAAATCTCACCTTTCCACAACATAACAAGTATTGAATAAATATTATTGTCTGTAACGAGAAAGCTTTTGACAGGTGCAGTTAGACTTTGTTTTCATAATCACAGTGACGCAGATCAGCTCTGATGGTAGGTTATGGACGGTGGAGCGTAGAAGAACTCTACTCAACACGCTCACGTGGGCGTGTTCCACCAGTGCCCCAGGCTAGATGCTCCCACTGGGCGGTGTGTACCACGCGTTGCTCACGTTCGACCCTTCCAGTTATGCTACCAGCAGTACGCCAGTGCATGATGTATTATCTACCAGCCGAGCGCAGTGAACAGCTGTGAATGCAATATTGTGTAGCCCGTCAACAAGATAGCTTGCTGGACAGCGTCACATAATTTGTGATCAGTTTAGTGTAAAATTGTTTTATGTTATCTCTCGAATCAAAAAATGCATTTCGTGCACTTTCAAAACAAAAAGTCAATATATTAAAATACAAGCCTAGGATTTTGAACATACAGCCATCCCGCGACTAGAAACAGGAAAAGCAGCGCTGCCAAATAAAGAAAAGTGTGAATAAGCGTGACGCCTCACAGCGAGAAACGGAGTACTCATGGTCGGCTGAAGATATTAAGCATTTGGGTTCCAACAATGCGAAAACAAATTTAATTTTGAAATTATTCGCAAAAATTAACTTTAGTGTCACAATAAGAAACAAATTCAAGAAGACTTTGTCAAAAAGTAAAAGCTCAATGGTTTTCATGAGGTGGTTCCACTTTGGAATATGAGTTTAAAATTTGTCACTTTATGACCAGTAGGACATACAGTTTTCTAGCACCCATCATTTCATGTGATATATTTGAAACCTAATTCCCATTTTTTCTAGACACAACCCCACATCTCGAATCGTCCATGAATTCGTAATGGGTAAAATAAATTATAATCCTAAATAACAAGCACAAATGGACCTAAAATTTAACAAACGTTGTACCAGTGCTATTTACTGCCCTAGTGGTTCCATTGTGAAACTACTCATAAAAGCAGTAGTACGAACTCAAAGTTATAACAACATTAGATATACTTATTTACACTGTCAATAATTCCTCAGAATGGCCACAATAAAACCAACTGCACGTCATAATCTCCCACATTACGTAGCACAATCTCCGCTGCAAAAGCTATAAGTAAGTGCTATAATACAATTCGTTCGCAGAAGTACCTCAGTGTACCACCACAAGTCTGTCTCTTGCATCATCCGTGGTTTCACAGTAAAGGCTGTGGCAGTTAAGAGAAAGGAAAAAATCAATATAATTTTGGTTTCAAGCAGATGCCGCTCGTACTCAATAAGTTAAATAGGTGTCGACAACAGCTGAATTAAATATGTGTACTTTTATAGGTGACCTACAAATGCATTAACAATGAAGCTCACACGATTGAACAAGGTAAAGAGGCACTGAAATAGGAGGAAATAACGACAAGATACGGGAAAATTATCACTGCACTGTGGGACAACGCTCTGAGAATCACGAAAAAGCACACACTTAAATACTGAGAGGCCACGTATCAAATAAAGACAGAAAACATGTAAGTGAGAGAGAGAGGGGGAAAGGGGGCAGCGAGGGGAGGGGGGGAGGGGGGAGGGAGGGAAGGGGGAGGGAGGGAGGGGGGAGGGAGGGAGGGAAGGGGGGAGGGAGGGAGAATCTCCCCAATGAAGACACCTGGCAATAAAACGTGTCACATTAATTGAGCGGTGGCATTGACGGCTTCAATGATGCGGATGCGATCGTAATGTTGTACCCACCCACTTAGTCAAACTGACTCAACAGTGCGCGTAAACGGTAGGATTATGTCGTCGGGAGACTGATCGCACACACCACTAGAACATGTCTTGAAGACAAAATTAATTATTTCATATAGAGATAGCACTGCCAGAAACCCCGAAGAGTTATCTGCACTTTAAGACAGCAAAAGTGATGCAGCATGAAGAAATTTCTCGAATGGGGCTTGGACTGGTAGATGTGACGTACATGTACAGACAAATTATTACGATTTCAGAAAAATTGAATGACTTATTCAGGAGAAAGAGCTTCACAAATTTAGCAAGTCAATAACGCGTTGGTCCACCACTTGTCCTTCTGGAAGCAGTTATTCAGTATGACGTTGATTGGTATGGCGGTCGGAAGCCAGGTTGGTACCCTACCAATGGCTGTGGCTTCTGGAGACACGTCTTTCCTAGTCATTGGGGCTCAGTTCGAAGCGGGACACATCACTGAAGATAATTCCACTCCAGTCAATTATATTGCCAGGGCGAATGAGCTCAACTCCACTGTAAATGGGCTTATTAGTGTACAGAGGTCAATGGTAGTCTGCTGATTAGAGGGCCCCATGGAAAGATACGGTGACCTTGCTGGCCGCGTATAGGCTTTGACGAGTACTAAGACCAGCAGCACAAACCCTCGTCGTGTTTAGGTGGGCACTATATTGCTGAAATGTAAGCCCAGGATTGCGGCAATGAAAAGGAGCGTGGAGTATCATAGCAGCACCTCTGTCGTGTAACTGTACCGCGTATGGTTACCGAACGCGTCCTGCTGTGAGCAGAAATGGCACCCCAGACTATAATTCCTGATTATCGGGCCGCATGGTGGCCGACAGACAGATTAGTGAAACTTCCTGGCAGATTAAAACTGTGTGCCGGACCGAGACCCGAACTCGGAACCTTTGCCTTCCGCGGGCAAGTGCTCTACCAATTGCCGGCCGAAGTGGCCGTGCGGTTAAAGCCGCTGCAGTCTGGAACCGCAAGACCGCTACGATCGCAGGTTCGAATCCTGCCTCGGGCATGGATGTTTGTGATGTCCTTAGGTTAGTTAGGTTTAACTAGTTCTAAGTTCTAGGGGACTAATGACCTCAGCAGTTGAGTCCCATAGTGCTCAGAGCCATTTGAACCATTTTTGCTCTACCAATTGAGGTACCCAAGCACGACTCACAACACGTCCTCACAGTTTTACTTCTGCCAGTACCTCTTCTCCTACCTTCCAAACTTTACAGAAGCTCTCCTGCGAACCTTGCAGAACTAGCACTTCTGAAAGAAAGAATATTGCCGAGACATGGCTTAGCCACAGCCTGGGGGAAGTTTCCAGAATGAGATTTTCACTCTGCAGCGGAGTGTGCGATGATATGAAACTTCCTGGCAGATTAAAACAGGGTGCCGGATCGAGACTCGAACTCGGAACCTTTGCCTTTCGCGGGCCAGCGCTCTAACAACTGAACTACCCAAGCACGACTCACGCCACGTCCTCACAGCTTTGCTTCTGCCAGTACCCCGTCTCCTAGCATCCAAACTTTAAAGAAGCTCATATCAGATCTTTAAAGAAGTTCATATCAGCGCACACTCCGCTGCAGAGTGAAAATCTCATTCTGGAGACAGATTAGAGTTCCCAGTCTGTCCAGGTCGCCTCCAGACACGTCTTTAACCCATAATCTCATTGACTGGTGAAGAACTGTCTTCAGTGATGAGCCTCGCTTCAAAGTGATCAGCGAAGTCATGTCTGTAGAGACCCCAGATAGCGATGGCATACCAACCTGTCTGTCGCCAGCCAGTGGGGGCTCTTCTGGTTAATCTCCAATTGTAGCTGTTGTTGTGGTCTTCAGTCCAGAGACTGGTTTGATGCAGCTTTCCATGCAAGCTTCTTCATCTCCCAGTACCTACTGCAGCCTACATCATTCTGAATCTGTTTAGTGTATTCATCTTTTGCTCTCCCTCTACGATTTTTGCCCATCGCGCTGCCCTCACATACTAAATTGGTGATACCTTGATACCTAATTAAGAAATTCTAAAAGGCGGTAATAGCTTGCCGCCCCTCGAAAGTGTGATGTTATCGACCGTGAAGGTTTACATCTTACAACGCGGAGTGTTCACAGTCAGAACGTGAAGTGCGTACAGTCACAACACGGGTGACATTTTAGGCTACTAAACTGTGCTGAAATCTAACGAGAAATGGTTTGAATTAATTGTAATTAGCAACAAGTTAAGACTGTAGAAATGAAAACGATCGCCCAAAAAAAAAAAATGAGTACAGTTACCGGATCGACAGTAACCAGTGTGTGTGGAAGTCTTGCACACTATGCTGTTTATCGGCGAGTAAATATTCCCAAATTATCACTCGAGTGACCACATTTCGGGTAGGCATTAATATTCGGCAGGTAACATAATGTTTCACCATTAGCGGAATAGTACGCTAGTGTGCTACTAAAGAGACAGACGTTCTGCGAATTTTATTCAGAAGGTGTTTTCCCCGCAGGTCCTGTAGGCGAACTCAGCGAACTGTTCCTGCTTTGTTTAGGGGTCAGCACTCGTCAGGGTGCGGTTAATGAGGAAGACCCTGGCATTCCGCCCGCCCTGCAGTTTGCCTTTGAGGCCCTTGTTAACCGCGCGGGGACTGCCGCCCCAGAAGTCTTCGCAGAGCAAAGGCGAGGCGCAGTGAGGCGAGGGAGTGGCCGCCGCACCGGCAGACGCCGCAGCACCAGCAGCACCATCAGCAACCGCCGAGGTCTGCAGTGCCACAAAGCGAAAGCGCCCGCAGTGCCCGCCACCCCTTAGGTATGCAGGCCCGGCGCTCTTGATTGGGCGCGCGTCGGCCGAACCCCTCGCCGCATTCCAATACTGACATTGGCATTCTTCAATTCCGGGACGGAACGGCAGCGGCGAATGCCCGCAAAGGGGCCCATAGGGGACAACGGAGTAGATCAGCCGCCAAATTGCGGGCGGGACAGCGCCGGCCGGCCGGCCGAAGACGATGCGGCAAATGAGGCTAACTACCCGCCGTGGACAGTTTACAAATTACCTGCCGGGCGGGCTGGAAGCCTTAACGAAGGCCTGCACCGCACCTGCCTCCATAATGAGAGCCGTTGCAGGGCAGTTTGGGCCGCGAAGTTGGCCGCCCCGGCTCTCGAGCAGTTTGGCGCGAGGTCCCGGGCCGAGCCGCCGCGGCGCAAGTTGTACCGGCCGCCACTCGCCGGCCGCTCGCCCTAATGGCTGGACGAGCGGACGAAATTTAATAATATAGGAAGAGTTTCGGCGCCCGGAAAGCTGCCAAGTTATAAGGGGCCGCGGCCCGCCCGGCCTGGCCGTTGTGTGGTGCTTGGCGACAGCTGCCTCCCGCTGCGCGGGGTAATGAGCACAACACGTGACGCCGGAGCGCCACTGCAATCCGCCAACGTCAACCACTTGTCTCACGTGAAGCGTCGCGCAGACGTAGCGATTCGTCGTCAGTCGTGCACGGTAACATTATTCAACCTATGGCTGAAATTAAGAGGTTGGTACACCCTGCATGCACGTTTTTTTATGTTCGTTGAAACATCCTGAATAGCGAACTCAACTTTCTGTCCCGGCATTGTAAGGGTATTAAATCTATCACTCGTACCTATTGCCGCATTTGGTTCCTGCTGCCTAAACTTTTTCTTACGCTAAGGATGTAAGACGTATATATTTCTATTGTCTATTGTCAAACCAAAATTTATGAAAGATGTTTATATTTTATTAATAGGATTAAGCAGGAATAATTAATATTTGTCATGTTGGAAATAATTGTGGTAGCAGGGAATGTCTGCACCAAAGTACTGTCGGCAGGAGAGACCGCGAATTGATATAATTTTAAAAAGGGAGGGAGAGACTGCGTATGGATACATTTTAAGAAAAGAGCGGAAAAGACCGCGCATTGATAAATTTTGTAATGGTAGCAGGGATTGTCTGCATCAGAAAGCATTGTTGGCGGGAGAGACCGCACTTTAGCGTTCGTAGGAAGTCAGTAGTAAGCGAGAAGTGAAGCGAGTCGGTAGCAGGTCTGAAGCGAGAGGTTGAGAGGAGCGGTGTTCCTGCCAGCCACCAGCTATGATTTACAAGAGATTATAAGCGGATGTACAGAGACATCAGCTAACTATTTTCATAAGAGGAACTGACATTATTGAATTATATTTTTGAGAAACTCAAGACTACTGAAGGTATGTTTGCGCAATGCTAGCTGTAAGATTACTGTAAAAAGTAAGTCCCATTTGAACGTTTGTAAAATCATTTGATTCCGAATATAATTAATTTTTGCTAGCAATATTGCATCACTGATTATAATCCATCCCAAAAACCATCAACGTAAAACTTTGCAAAATTTTATTGTTTAACTATGAATTACGTAATTTCAGTCAAATTAATTAAAGAATAACGTCAGCTTTGGTAATAAATACAGCCACTCATTATGACAGCCCACCAGCAGCTAATAAAGTTTAGTAAAACAGAGTAAGTATATTCATGTCACAGTTCGACGTAGCAGTCAGATGGCGATCCAGCAACAGTAAAAAAGGTAAGGAACAATTTTGGGTTATTGCAGGTAACGACTGAGGGGCAGGACGACGACACATTCTATGTTTTGTCGAAATAATCAGAAAATCACTTTTACTAAGCAGCATTTAAATTTGTATGCGAAGCTTGAGAAAGACAATTAATTTCAAAGGGACGATTTCATTTATTATTATTAAGCAAGAGATAGAAATCCTAGGGGAAGGTTTCATAGGTTATTGTAGAAGGGAAGGTTGCTTAACAAAAGAGAGATATAGAGGAGACGGGAAGGCTTCAAGGACAGTGATTTTCTATATACACTGTTGCGCCAAAGAAACTGATACAGACACGCCTATTCAAATACAGAGATATGTCAACAGGCTGAATATGGCGCTGAGGTCGGCAACGCCTATATAAGACAACAAGTGTTTGGCGCACTTGTTAGATCGACTACTGCTGCTACAATGGCACGTTATCAAGATTTAGGTGACTTTGAACGTGGTGCTATAGTCGACGCACGAGCCACGGGACACAGCATCTCCGAGATATCGATGACCTGGGGATTTTCGCGTACGACAAATTCGCGACTGTACCGTGAATATCAGGAATTAGGTAAAATATCAAATCTCCGATATCGCCTGCAGCAAAAGGACCAACGAGGACTAAGGAGAATCGTTCAACGTGACAGAAGATCAAACGATCCGCAATTGGGTGCAGATTTCAATGCTGGGCCATCAACAACTGTTAGCATGCGAACCACTCAACGAAAGACCATCGATTGGGCTTCGGAGCCGAAGGCCCACTCGTGTACCCTTGATGACTGCACGACACAAAGTCTTACGCCTCGCCTGGGCCCTTCAGCACCGACGTTCCGCTGTTGATGACTAGAAATATGTTGCCTGGTCGGACGAGTCTCTTTTCAAATTGTATCGAGCGGATGGACGTGTACGGGTAAGGAGACAACCTCATGACCCTCCATATGGGCAGGGGACTGTTCAAGCCGGTGGACGTTCTGTAATGATGTGGGGCATGTGAAAGTTGGACTGATACCCATATCACACGTGTAGATACAACTTTGACATGTGAACGTATTCAAGTATCCTGTCTGACCACCTGCGTCCATTCATGTCCATTGTGCATTCGAAAGGACTTTGGCAATTTCAGCAGGACGAGACACGCCACACGTCCAGAATTTCTACAGAGTGGCTTCATGATTTCTCTTCTCAGTTCAAACACTTCCAGTGGGCACCAAAATCCCTAGACATGAACATTATTGAACATATGTGGAATGCCTTGCAACATGCTGTCCACAAGAGGTCTCTACCCCCTCGTATTCTTACGGATCTAGGATATCTCTGCAGAATTCATTGTGTTAGTTACCTCTAGCACTGCCTCAGACATTACATTAGTAGAGTCTATGCCATATCGTGTTGCAGCACTTGTGGGTGCTCGCGGGGGCCCTACGCGATATTAGGCAGGTGTGCCAGTTTCTTTGGCTCTTCAGTGTAATGCACTCCATGGCAAGAAAAACGACAAACCACGAAAGTGTTATGGAAATTGGTGACAGATTGATAAAGGTGTAAGCGTATTGTCATATCGCTGGGTTAGTTGTGGAGTATCTTTGCGGGCAGCTGCGTATGGAGGGAGTCGAGCGCGGGACACGGTACTGTTATGTTGTATAGTGTGTAGCTCTGCATGTGGGAGACGTTTTTAGTATTCAGGTTGAAGTGTTGCTACAAGTGCTGTTACAGTAAAGTGATGACATATGGAAATAGTTCAGAGGAAAGTGCGTCAAGAAGTAATTGATAATGAGCAGTGGCGTTAATAACGTATTTATGTATCCTCTCGTTGCGTGTCTCATAGCATCGATCATCCGCGCCGTGTTTGCTCTCCAAGAACGAACAAATGTGAATCAGTAATACTATTTACCACAAAAGAGTGCAATCAAGTGCCAGTGATTTGTAGCGAGCGTGAGAACGTGCGTTCGATCATCGCGTTCCGCATCATCAACAATCAGCCGCGCCGCGACGGTTACGCTCAAGCTCGTACAACTGAGAACTGAAAAATTAACTTTACGAACAGTGTTATATCATTACTAGTGACAAGGAGGACTATTACCAGGTATCTGTATGTGTGACGAGCGTAAGAACTTTAGTTCGATCATTCGGCTTCCGCATCATCAACAATCACCCGTGTCGTGTCGGTCACGCGTACGCTCGTCTGAATTATATTTTTGGACTGTTAATCATCAAGAGTGTTAATTGCGATAAACATTTACCATTTAGAGTGAAAACAGTGCAACCTGTGGTTTCCATATCGTCTCGGAATATACACTCCTGGAAATGGAAAAAAGAACACATTGACACCGGTGTGTCAGACCCACCATACTTGCTCCGGACACTGCAAGAGGGCTGTACAAGCAATGATCACGCGCACGGCACAGCGGACACACCAGGAACCGCGGTGTTGGCCGTCGAATGGCGCTAGCTGCGCAGCATTTGTGCACCGCCGCCGTCAGTGTCAGCCAGTTTGCCGTAGCATACGGAGCTCCATCGCAGTCCTTAACACCGGTAGCATGCCGCGACAGCGTGGACGTGAACCGTGCGTGCAGTTGACGGACTTTGAGCGAGGGCGTATAGTGGGCATGCGGGAGGCCGGGTGGACGTACCGCCGAATTGCTCAACACGTGGGGCGTGAGGTCTCCACAGTACATCGATGTTGTCGCCAGTGGTCGGCGGAAGGTGCACGTGCCCGTCGACCTGGGACCGGACCGCAGCGACACACGGATGCACGCCAAGACCGTAGGATCCTACGCAGTGCCGTAGGGGACCGCACCGCCACTTCCCAGCAAATTAGGGACACTGTTGCTCCTGGGGTATCGGCGAGGACCATTCGCAACCGTCTCCATGAAGCTGAGCTACGGTCCCGCACACCGTTAGGCGGTCTTCCGCTCACGCCCCAACATCGTGCAGCCCGCCTCCAGTGGTGTCGCGACAGGCGTGAATGGAGGGACGAATGGAGACGTGTCGTCTTCAGCGATGAGAGTCGCTTCTGCCTTGGTGCCAATGATGGTCGTATGCGTGTTTGGCGCCGTGCAGGTGAGCGCCACAATCAGGACTGCATACGACCGAGGCACACAGGGCCAACACCCGGCATCATGGTGTGGGGAGCGATCTCCTACACTGGCCGGACACCACTGGTGATCGTCGAGGGGACACTGAATAGTGCACGGTACATCCAAACCGTCATCGAACCCATCGTTCTACCATTCCTAGACCGGCAAGGGAACTTGCTGTTCCAACAGGACAATGCACGCCCGCATGTATCCCGTGCCACCCAACGTGCTGTAGAAGGTGTAAGTGAACTACCCTGGCCAGCAAGACCTCCGGATCTGTCCCCCATTGAGCATGTTTGGGACTGGATGAAGCGTCGTCTCACGCGGTCTGCACGTCCAGCACGAACGCTGGTCCAACTGAGGCGCCAGGTGGAAATGGCATGGCAAGCCGTTCCACAGGACTACATCCAGCATCTCTACGATCGTCTCCATGGGAGAATAGCAGCCTGCATTGCTGCGAAAGGTGGATATGCACTGTACTAGTGCCGACATTGTGCATGCTCTGTTGCCTGTGTCTATGTGCCTGTGGTTCTGTCAGTGTGATCATGTGATGTATCTGACCCCAGGAATGTGTCAATAAAGTTTCCCCTTCCTGGGACAATGAATTCACGGTGTTCTTATTTCAATTTCCAGGAGTGTAGATGTTCATACCAGACATAGGACAGTGTTGTCTTTAAACGTTGAGTGTCTCCCCTAAACCCGTTTGCATTTTTTCTATAGATAATTTCAGGCAAGCCAGCAGCAGTGTGGAGCAGAACAGTACGACCGCCGCGGAATTACCAGGTACGTGGTGTGGACAGGGCGCTCGGTCACGAAACGAGAAATCAGTTTGAAGTACCACACCCATACGTACTCCCGAGCGTGTTACAAAGGTAACGGCAAATAACGCAAAACTGTAGACTTTCGTAGCTAATCGATGAATGCGTGGCGATTCAGTGCAATTTCACCGCGCAGCTGGCAAGGATGGTAAACAATTGACATGTCGATGCCAGAACATAAAGTCTTTGTGAATTTCATTTCCTATACTCTGTCGGTCAGTAACTATGCCTCAAAGACAGGCGCGTGAATAATGTAACCAGACATCATTTCAGAGAGGACGTATAGCTGGTCTCAAAGAAGCCGTTGGAGCAATCGGCGAATCGCAATATATTTGAGCATGAGCGACTATTCGACCATGTTCGCAGGAATGGGTGAACCATAGCCAAACACAATGCCACGAAGGAAGCGGTTGACCTAGAGGGACGACGGAAAATATGTTGTTGCTGTGGTTGTGGTCTTCAGTCCTGAGACTGGTTTGATGCAGCTCTCCATGCTACTCTATCCTGTGCAAGCTTCTTCATCTCCCAGTACCTACTGCAACCTACACCCTTCTGAATCTGCTTAGTGTATTCATCTCTTGGTCTCCCTCTACAATTTTTACCCTCCACGCTGCCCTCCAATAGTAAATTGGTGATCCCTTGATGCCTCAGAACATGTCCTACCAACCGATTCCTTCTTCTGGTCAAGTTGTGCCACAAACTTCTCTTCTCCCCAATCCTATTCAATACTTCCTCATTAGTTATGTGATCTACCCATCTAATCTTCAGCATTCTTCTGTAGCACCACATTTCGAAAGCTTCTATTCTCTTCTTGTCCAAACTATTTATCGTCCATGTTTCACTTCCATACATGGCTACATTCCATACAAATACGTTCAGAAATGACTTCCTGACACTTAAATCTATACTCGATGTTAACAAATTTCTCTTCTTCAGAAACGCTTTCCTTGCCATTGCCAGTCTACATTTTATATCCTCTCTACTTCGACCATCATCAGTTATTTTGCTCCCCAAATAGCAAAACTCCTTTACTACTTTAAGTGTCTCATTTCCTAATCTAATTCCCTCAGCATCACCCGACTTAATTCGACTACATTCCATTATCCTCGTTTTGCTTTTGTTGATGTTCATCTTATATCCTCCTTTCAAGACACTGTCCATTTCTTTCAACTGCTATTCCAAGTCCTTTGCTGTCTCTGACAGAACTACAATGTCATCGGCGAACCTTAAAGTTTTTATTTCTTCTCCATGGATTTTAATACCTACTCCGAAATTTTCTTTTGTTTCCTTTACTGCTTGCTCAGTATACAGATTGAACAACATCGGGGAGAGGCTACAACCCTGTCTTACTCCCTTCCCAACCACTGCCTCCCTTTCGTGTCCCTCGACTCTTATAACTGCCATCTGATTTGCGTACAAATTGTAAATAGCCTTTCGCTCCCTGTATTTTACCCCTGCCACCTTTAGAATTTGAGAGAGAGTATTCCAGTCAACATTGTCATAAGCTTTCTCTAAGTCTACGAATGCTAGAAACGTAGGTTTGCCTTTCCTTAATCTTTCTTCTAAGAAAATATAAGGTCGAGCAATCGTCAGAGAAGCACTCATTACTCCGGATTCATCATTATACCGATCGGACGTGACACAGGTACTTCTGTACCCACAAGGACCATTAATACGTAGCTCGCAGAAAGAGGGCTGAGCTCACCGGGCCTCTTGCGCCGAAAATCATTGACCTATGTGTACCAACAAGACCGTTTGTTGTGGTGTCGGTCTCATTCGACATGGAATATAATTGGCTGGAGTAGAACTGTCTTCAGTAGTGAGTCCCGCTTCTAACTGAGCTCCGATGACAGGCGATGACGTGTCTCCAGAAGCCCCAGCCAGTGATAGGATATCAACCTTACTGTCGCCCGCCATACGGCCCGACAACCTGGAGTGATGCTTTTCTTTTCACAGCAGGACCACTTTGGTTGCCATCGAAGGCACCCTTAAAGCACAGCGGTACGTCGACAATATTCTACCCCCCGTTTGGTTGGCTTCATGGCAAGCCATCCTGTTCTTACATTTCAGCATTATATCGCCCATCCGCACTAGGCGAGAGTTTTTACTGCTTGCCTTCGTGCTTGCTAAACCTCACAGTGGCCAGCAAGGAGGCAGTACCTCTCACCAATTGAGATCGTTTGGACCAATATGGGCAGGGTCTTCCAGCGGGATTTTTACGATCTAACGCGTCAACTGGACAGAATTTCGCACGACATACCTCAGGAGAATATCCAGCTGCTCTACCAATCAATGCCAAGCCGAATAAATGCTTTCATAAGCACCACAGTTGGATCAAAGAGCTATTTTTGTTCAATTTGTGAAGCTCTTTTTCTTCAATAAATCATTCAGTTAATCTGTAACTGTAATCATTTGTTTATCTGCGCATTATGAAAGGGCCTTATAATTAAAGTTAAACTTTCAAGACGCTGTAGAAATAACACCGATAGTCAGAATGACGTCAAATTTGAACAGAATATCATCGGATAAGGGGGAAAACGTAAGGCAGAAGGAAAAAACAATACTGTGAAAATTGATCAATAGATGGCCCTATGTGTGTCAGAATACATAAATGACAACACCTGTCACGCTCACGACCCGCTGTAAATGTCGTGTGACTAGGGCCTCCGGACGGGTAGACCGTTCGCCGGGTGCAAGTCTTTCGATTTGACGTCACTTCGGCGACTTGCGCGTCGATGGGGATGAAATTATGATGAGTAGGACAACGCAATACCCAGTACCTGAATGAAAAAAACTTCGACTCAGCCAGAAATCGAACCCGTGCCTTAGGATTGACATTCTGTCGCGCTTACCACTTTTTTTTACATTTATTTATTGGTATTCTGTTTGGATACAAAATTAGGCAGTTCACAAACACTAAATGAAATGCATCCTCTGCACAAAAATAATAATAATAATAAAAATCAATCATTGTAAAACAAATCACAAATTTAAAGGAACAGGGATGTTGTTTTTATTTATTTATTTATTTATTTTCCATAAAGAGCACTCTGTTAAAAGGAACATGTAGATCACTTCACGGTATAGTATGTGCATTACATATGGAGCGGTGAGAGAAGCGTGAGGTTCATTATCAGCTGTCATATGTGCACACCGACTGCACTCGGTACATCCCAACTGCGTGGGGGGTCAAGGAAGACTGCCTGAAGATAGTTGGCAAACGTTTTCCGATAGTGTGACCATCTATGAACCTCATTGTGGGCTTGCTGCAAGAAATACCAAAAGTCAAGTCGCGACTTGGCAGCATCCTCATAGAGGTACGCGATCGTCCAACCATTGACCCAGATGATCGACTGTGATTTAGTCGCCGGAAAGTAGTCATTCTCCGGATGTAAGAAGGAAGCAAGTGTAATATGTTACGGGGTCACACGGAGGTAGCAAGCCACCATCTGTCTTCCTAGGAGCCATACGTCCTCCACCGCGATACAAGTTAAGCGATGATAGTCGTCATCCACTTGGCGACATTTCGGGCGTAGTGGAGTGTCCACTAGTCCAATTGCATCGAGCCGTTGGTTCGTGTTGAACTCTCCACAGGCGACAGAGAACCACAGTGCCCGAACGAAGGTAGGAAGGAATTTTTGGTGCACACGTCTCCAAATCTTCGGCCAATGCAACTTGGGGTGTTTGAGTTCAATGACATTACGACTTATCCGTCGAAGAAGCCAAACATAAAAATCCTTCGCGCATGGCGGTCTCGTGCGCGGAAGCTCGTCTCTGATATAACTAAGTTCCACGATAAATGTTGATACATGCGCAAAATGTGGTGTAATGTTGCCCACCGCCACCGGAGGTGTGAGGGACGCTGGAACTAGGAGATCCAATTGGCGGGATGTAAGGAAATCACGCCCGCTACGCCACTGCTTGTACATCGTGGCTAAAAAGAGCGCCGTCGCTCGGCAGTGAACATTCGTAAGTCCGAGTCCCCCCTTGTCCGTAGGGAGCGTGAGCGTTGCGTATCGCACCTTGAGGGGCGATCCAATCATCACAAAATAGCCTAGTGCTGATTGAAGTCGACGTCCGAGCGTGAGTGGTAGGGGCAGGATCTGCGAAATATGCACCATTCGAGAAACCACATAAGTGTTCAGATATTCGACTCGCTGTAAAGGGTCAAGGCGCCGTAGGAGATGTTGTCGGACCATGATACGTGTTGTCTGTAAAATACGTCGGTATTTAACTGCCGCAGTATGTTTTACAGATGAGGTAAAGTCTATGCCGAGATAGCGGAATCGTTGCACATAAGGAAACGGACTGATTTCTTCCGGCGTAAGGCCTCTTCCAACCGGTATTGCTGCCGATTTGTTCATGTTCACTGCACTACCCGCCGTCACACTGTGGTCCAACAACAGTTCAAGTACCGTCTTCACCTCTTCGTCAGAACGAACGGGCAGCAGGAGGTCGTCCCCATAGGCACGACATTTAAAGGTGTAGCCCCGCAGTTCCATCCCAGAAAGAGAATTTGTTAGCCTCCCAATTAATGGTTCCAACGCTATCGCGAACAGCAGCATCGAAAGAGGGCAGCCCTGGCGAATGGATCGTCGAATTTGAGTGGGCCCTGCTATACGCCCATTAGCCTGTACCAAGGAGTGTGCGCCCCCATAAATCCTTCTAATAAGACCAGTAAAACGGCCTGGAAATCCCATTTGTTCCAGTACAGCGTACAGATAGTTGTGGCCCACCTTATCAAAAGCACTGTCAAAATCAACCGCCACCATCGCCGCTTTAAGCCGGCACTCCTTCGCCAGCGCTATCACATCACGGCATTCGCCAGTAGCTGTTTGCACAGTCACCGATCCACCCGGGGTCGTCTGTTCTGGAGAGAGAACGCTACGAATTAACATACGACATCGGGACGCTAGCAACCGTGCAAAGATCTTATAGTCGGCATTAAGCAGGGTGATGGGGCGATAATGTGTGACCGTAATTCCTGGCTTCGGTTTATGTACTGGCACCAAGAGGCCTTCCATAAAATCCGGTGGAACAGGCGCATCGGAATTTAACAATTCGTTGTACATTTCCGTCCATCGCGGTGCCATTTCGTTGCGAAATTCTCGATAAAATTCAGCAGGAAGTCCATCAATGCCTGGGGACCGATTCAACGCACCCTTTGCGATCGCATCATGTATTTCCTCACAGCTAACGGCTTCCAGTAAGGTTCCCGCGGCTTCCACCGTCAGTGTACGGGAGACGTACGTGGCTATACGTTCGAGATCATCGACAGGGGCTGCTTCTTACCGATGGATGTGTTAGTAATGGTCGACGAATCCAGGGACAATGTCCGCCGTACGCGTCACTCTTCGGTCTTCGCGGGTAATTAACTCCCGTACCAAAAAGCGTCGTCGGTGCATGGAAGGAATCTCGTGCATTATCGTATCGTGACATCCGGCGCGCACCACGGTTCTCTGAAGATGTTTCCGAGCTAAAGCCACTAGTTTGGCTTTTATCCTTTTGCGTTCGATCCAGATGTCCTGTCCCGGCGGACCATCATCCAGGTCGCGCAGCGAAGCAAACTAAAAGTCGGTCGTACGGCGGCGCCATTCTGCCATCTCCCTGCTATATGAGATGAACGTATGGCGAAGCGCCGGTTTAGCATAAGTCAGCCACCAATCAAGCTTCGTCGCATACCTTCCAACCCATCGCTCGCACATCGTCCATGTCTCAAGGATCCGTTGACGGCATTCAGGATCATGTAGATGTTGAATGTTTAGTTTCCACGGGGCGTTACTGTTCCACACCTCTCTACGGGGAAGAAGCACCGTACAGATATAAGCGCTGTGATCGGAAAATGCCAATGGCCAGCGTTCCGCGTCCTGGACATCATTTGTATGAGCCCGTGAGATATAAATGCGATCTAACCTGCTCGCCCAATGACTTGTCACATAGGTGTATCCCGGTGCAGTTCCATGTCGTAATTCCCACGTGTCACTAAGTACAATGTCGTTGACAACGATTCGCAACTCCTGGCTGATGTTTGCTTGCGGCCATTGGTCTTTCTGGCTGAGAACGCAGTTGAAATCTCCACCAATTATTACACATTCATAACGTCCATGGAATATTGGGGCAGTGTCTTCTGCATAAGATCGCGTCCTTTCCCGCCGCCGATTGTTTCCCGACGGTGCATAAAGATTGATGATGCGTGTCCCAAAAGTAGTGAAAGCCATTCCCCTGGCCGACGGAAGATAACACATGTTTTCCACTGGGAAGCCATCTCGCACGTAAACTGACACCCCACTCCCATTGTGATCTCCATGTGACGAATAGGATTGGTAGCCTGCGATGTATGGGATTGCAGCTATGTGGACTTCCTGCAGCAAAGCAATATCCACATCCACATCAGATGCCCAAATCGTTTCCTTCAGTAAGTGTATTTTGGCCGGTGAACGCACGTCATTTATATTTAATGTCGCAATACGGTTCGCATGGCGTTGAATCCCACTCTGTCGAGGCGCAACAACATCTCCCCATTAGCGTTGGGGGCTGAGTTAGAAGACGTTCTCTCGTCCCGCTCCCTTCACCTTCAGCAATTATTAGGCCGTCTTCGTGAGTGCCGGCTGCCTCTGTATGACGTCCGGCGCCTCCTCAATATCGTCATACCACATCTTTGCAGGCAGTGATATATTCGTGTCCATAGCCACAGCATCTGCATCTGGAGAGCCAACTGGTTGTGATTCCTCTTCAGCATCACCACCTCCCGGTACCGTCAATGTGACAGACCGCTGCGGGTCTGATCGAACAGTTTCCATTGCCTCATCCTGTTTAGTAGAGGCTGTTGTGTCGTCTTGGTCCACAGGCACATCGTCGTCGGGGCAAGGGGAGTCATCCCTAGGAGATGTCGTGCGACGACGCCGTTTCCTCCAGTTCGGGGAATGTTGTTTGCGTGATCTTCCTTCCGTGTCCTCAGATTGTAGGAAATCACGACTGCCCGACAGAAAAGCATCCGTATGAACTGGAAGTGTTTCGAGTCCCATCGTTGTACTTGGCGGGAGTTCGGTCGAAGCTGATGTTGTCGTCATAGAGTGCGTTCCAGACGGAACAGCATCCGTAGTGGCTGGAACTGCTTCGTGTACTATCGGTGTGCTTGGTGGGAGTTCGGTCTCATCTGATGTTGTCGCCGTAGATTGTATGCTCGATGGAGCAGCATCCTCTGTCGTCGCGATGTCTGCTACATGGTTTCCGAGAGTGCCATCTTGATCTTCCACCGGGGCTGTGTCCTTTCGGTCATCAGTGGACGCAGTGAGGGCTTTGGCATAGGTGATCGGTAGTACTGTCACCGCCGGCGACGGCTCCCGCAAATCTGAAGGCAGTTGCGTAATCCGCCGTTGCATACAGTTCGCCCTGACGTGTCCCTCCTGGCCACAGCCAGAACATGTACGTGGTTGACCATCGTAAATCACCACCGCCCGACAATCACCAATTGTAAGATAGGACGGTACATGCTTCTGAAGATCAATAGTGATCTGTCGCACTCCGTTAAGAACGGGGTACGTGGCGAATCTTGTCCAGCGTTCTGCCGTGTGACCATGTACCGTGCCGTATGGCTTAAAAGCCTCGATAACTTCGTCAGCCGGGAGCTCAAATGGCAGCTCAGAAACACGTATTGTCCGTACACCCAGACCAACATGTTCTACAGTTACCGTGACGACATTCCCGTCACTATGGCAAAATCGGAGACCTGCTTTTGCCGCCTGTAGAATTCTCTCACACCCCGCATCATTTACCATCTTAACATAAACCGTGGGACTAACGATGGACAGGTGAATTCCGACAATATCGTTTGGCGGTATCTTGACGTCCTCTCGAATGAATCATTCCACTGCTAATGCCTTTGGTCGTTCGTAGTCTTTGCATAAATTGAATCGTAATGTAGTTGTCCTGTACTTGTTCGCCATGATCGTTGTTACTAGCCCGCGCGCAGACTAAGTCCACAAGTAAACAAACATTCGCACACGCCGCACAGGCGGAAGCACCGGACCTCCGCTTCGCACGGCCGCTAGCGCCGAACTTCACTCAGCTACCGGGGGCGGACCACGACCCATTGAAGATGGTATAAACACGCCGAGAGAACGGTTTTACCTCCTTTAGACTCTGTGACGTTAGCCATGATTGTCTCAAAGTAGGATCGCGCTCTGCTTGTAAAGCTGTATTACAAGAATTATGACTGTGCACACGTCACTCTGCAGAAGTTCCGGACACTGAAGGGTTTCAAAAAAGGCGTCGGTCCGATGACTGCCGTGTGTCTGGAGTAAATGATTCGGACATTCGAAAAGACGGGTTCTTTTGGTGTGCAGCCTGGTAGAGGAAGGAAACGAATTGATTCGACGTCAGTGGAAGCAGTGGCCACAGCAATGCAGGAGACGAGTGGTGGTGTGCAAACTTGTAGCTCATTTAGAATTGCCCGAATGTTGGACATAACCGTGACCACGGTGCGTAAAATCCTACGAAACATCCTTCTTTGCTATCCACTCAAAATTACTCATGTGCCACGAGTTGCTTTCTGTTGACCTGTCAGCAAGAGAGACCTTTGCTTTACAATTTCTTGTTCGCATGGAAGCAGACAATGATTGGCCATGGAAGATTTTGTGGACAGACGAAGCCCACTTACATCTGGCAGGATACGTCAATACACAGAATTGTCGAATATGGCCGACGGAAAATCCCCATGCAAATCAATCAGTACTACTTCATCCTGAAAAGGTCACTGCGTGGTGCGGGTTTCCACGTCATTCCAGCTCTCCAACAGCGTGGATGTGTGGATGGGATCATTGTAATGCAAGATGGAGCACCTCCGCATATTTCAGATCCAGTTAAGCAGCTGCTGAAGCGACATTTCGGAAATTAAATAATTATCAGCCGCCATTTTCCTACAGCCTGGCCGTCCCGATCGCCTGATCTTAATCCGTGTGACTCCTGGCTGTGGGGCTGTCTGAAACATGTTTTGTTCAGTGTTACGATTGCAAACTTAGCTGCACTGAAGGTATTCACTGCGGAACACATTCTGAATGTGACACCGGAAACACTTCGATCAGTTGCGGAACATGCAATTTCTAGATTTCAACTTGTTGCAGGAAACGGTGGACAGCATATTGAACATGTTTTGCGCCAGTCACATATACATTAATAATTCGATTTGATTTTGATTGATGCTTTTTATGTGGTATTTGATCACAGGTTAACTAAAAACCGACGTGATTTATGCTCTTCACGCGGTTTTTGGCCTCAGGGCAATTAAAAACCGATGTGATTGATGCTTTTTATGCAGTTTTAGGCCTCCGGACTGTTGAATACCGATCTTTCCCAACCTTGTGTGGTATGACCTTGCCGTGGTGGATGGCCTTACGTAAGTAACAGTATCACACCCATACACCCACGCAGAGTTTGCTTCCGTCAGACGTACATCTTAGGCATTGTTGTATAATTCATTTGTCGTTTGTTGCCGACTACTATTAAATTATGATGCTTACAGCGCCAACTATTGCTACATTTTGTAACTATATTTTTCTGCTGCCATACTGTTTCCCCCTTCTCTAACAGTATCCCGTTGAAATCTGACATCATTCTGATCAGTAGTGTTATTTTATGAGCGGTTTGAAAGTTCAACTTTAATTACAATCACTTTGTATATCATCCACCGGGTTTCATCCCATCGGGTAAGTCCTTCGTGGAGCGTCGTTTTTTACTGTCTTAGAGTGCAACAGCACTTGAATCAGGCGACTTGGAATACAAAGTGGCGGGTACAAGGTTAGGTTCCTGCTGTCCTGGCCTTTGAAGTTGGCTTTTCCGAACTAAAGCTGCTGCTCCTAAATTAGCTCCTCAATTCAACCTCTGAAATATCTTTAGTGGTGCTCGAAGTCGGGTCTCACATACAGCAGTCAAGCATGCCTTTTTTAAAATCACCTTTTTCGTCTTCGTTTCTTCGTCGTGTATTGCGTTAATGATTTTTGTATTTACTGTCGGTGTCTATGCATTATCCGGACACGGCTAGCGTAGTTAAATTTCCCATTTAACAAAACTGAAAATCCGATGTCTGTTTCTCGTTTAATGATTTGATTTTTATCACTTGGACAGGTAATAATCGTCCTAAGGGGAAATAGTACAGTTTTCTCGTAGCTATGTTAGATTGTTAACTTACTCATAGTACGTGCCTTAATAAAAAGGTACATAAATAAAATTAAATCCATCTCAATCAAATGCGCTTCCTAGTCGACTTGTTCCCTCTTTGTGGTCAAAGTCTGTAAAATCGTTTCAGTTGCAAGACTTGTCTGTTTATTTGTATTGCTTCTTAATCGATCACGATGGCATTTTTATGTTACAATGTCTTTATAAATTATCAGTTTGGTACGACGTAATTATTATCAAGTATCTTACTCAGCTTTGATTATTTTTTTGTTTATGTTTAGTGTTTTCCTGTGTACCATAGTACTCGTAATACAGCTACAATATCCGTTCAATCTTCAATTAGTTGTCCCAGATGCTGCGTTTTATCTACACTTGGCTAGTACCCAGTAGTAGATTGCCAACCCTTCATTTTTGGATAAGTTGTCTTATATAGGTTTTGTGAGTTGATGTCTTTACTATAACACCCACTTCTCCCTCATACATTTCCTTATCACCGTAGTCTCTCTGTTTGGCTGTATCTGTTAAGTGCAGTGTCTCAAGTCATGCGTAAGACATCAAGGTGAAAACCGAAGCCTCATTAATGAAAATTTTCCATGTTCTGTGCGCCTTATATCAGATCAATACCCACCACAATTCATAAGCGGGAGTGTGTGTATTGAATCGGATCTGTTAACTATTTCTATATTTTAGACATACTGTGCAGTCTACACCGTCTTAGGCATACAGTTCTGTCCTGTAAAAGGCGTTCATGAACACTGAAGATGGCAGCAGAAAGCCCCTACGTCAGTTGTCACTACTTCACAGTGCAATGCAAATGGTTCAAATAGCTCTGAGCACTATGGGATTTAACTTCTGAGGTCATCAGTCCCCTAGATCTTAGAACTACTTAAACCTAACTAACCCAAGGACACCACACACATCCATGCCCGAGGCAGGATTCGAACCTGCGACCGCAGCGGTCTCGCGGTTCCAGACTGTAGCGCCTAGAACCGCACGGCCACTCCGGCCGGCTAGTGCAGTGCCGAATCCTTCGTTAAATAACAGGTGAAAAAGTTCAAATCACTTACCCGAAGGCAGCTCGTCCTCAGAAGCCGCCACTATTTCGATGTTTGAGCACCCCGTAATTTTAAAGGAACGAATGAAGCTAGAGATCGTTGCACTGCCAACCTAAATCCTAGTTTGTGAGGCTTCATCGGCCTGGAAACAAAGACGCCGTATACAATAAGGAACTTACAGCGTGATCAACTGGCAACAGATCACAATCAAGAAAGCCAGCGCCGGATGTTACCGATAACGATGTACAACACGTGACGAGAAAGGTGGATCACTCTGATGAGAAAGGGCAAAAGAAATAAAACTTCATGGGCTGAGAGTGTATGTGATGCAATTACGATATCGGGTCAAATTTGCAAAGAACTTAACAGCATCCAGCGACTTTCCAGTATGACGTTACAGCCCCTTTGGCCTGGATGTATGCACTGACTGAGCTGGCCGGCCGTGGCGGCCGAGCGGTTCTAGGCGCTTGAATCCGGAACCGCGCGACTGCTACGCTCGCAGGTTCGAATCCTGCCTCGGGAATGGATGTGTGTGATGTACTTAGGTTAGTTGGGTTTAAGTAGTTCTAAGTTCTAGGGGACTAATGACCTCAGATGTTAAGTCCCATTGTGCGCAGAGCCATTTGAACCATTTTGATTGAGCTGGGAAAACTGTCATAAAGCTGTTGTGTCCTCTCCGGAGTCACGCTGGCCCAGTACTGTTGGAACTGGTCCGTGATATCCTCGATGCTGACACTGGGACGGAGCCGACGTCCAAGATACATCCACACATATTCTGTCTCGGACAGGTGTGGGAATCTTTCTAGCCACAGTAGAACGTCAACATTGCACAGACGCTTCACACAGATGCGTGTAATGTGTGGACGAGCACTGTGCAATTGAAAATTGCTCTATCATGTTGTTACCAGAGAGTTGACACATGGGAATGCAAGATGTTCCTGACATACCGTTGTGCCATTTAAAGACCGTCAATCATTACCAGCTACGACAAAGTCATACCCGATGGCTCCCCAAACCACGATGCCAGGGCTAACACCACAGTGTCACTCCAAAATATTGCAAGAATCCGGCCTCCCTCCAGGTAGCCTCCATACTCGCCTAAAATGGTCATCCGTGGTAGTGCAGAACCATGATTCACCGATTAACAAAGTGCGACTTCGTACATCAACAGCTCATCAATGCCGTTCATGACAACACTCCAAACGCATGAGCTTGTGTGCGGCGTTAAAGGCAGCCTACAAATCGAACCATAATTGCTTAGTAAGGGCGCTGCTTGTCTCCAGCCAATCCTGCTGTTTGACACAGGATGTTGCATGGAGCCTATCATTTGCTCTCGACGACAGATGTGTTTATGAAGGGGTTACGGTGGGTTTGGCGCAAATTACTGTGATCCACCCGTGTGGTGGTTAGATATGGCCGACCAGAACCTACTCTTACGTAGTCATGCAATTCAACCTGAGGCCGTTGTATTATGAGTGCTTCACTTGTTTTTGATCAGGTAGTATATTAATTAAGAACGTGTGAGACAGTTGCTCTAAGTTACAGGTAGAAGTTAAGCAAAAATTACGTCTCTATTTTTAAGGTACTTGGCATATTTGCTAGTTTAATCCCAAGAGTTTCCTCAGTAACAGTAGGTTGTGATAACGTTGCCTCACACGAGTACACAGTATCGAGCAGTTGACTATCAACACTCAGTGGTTCTTACTCCACGCACACCAATTGTCCATCAGTATGGTTGAGGGCCTGAAGACGATGATGTGATGAACGAAACCAGACACATTTTAATAAACATGCCATTGAGGTCCATACCGTTTTACAAATAATTTCAACTAGCATTGTAATCCTTCTGTTGTTCGCCCAATAATTATATGACACAGGTCTGATAACACTACCGATTATGTTACTTTATATGTGGACGAGAGTTGCATTGTGCAACTGGGACTATATTTATAAATTACTATGTTTACTGTCTGACCCAGCTCATTCACACAGTGCTTACTCGTTAAGAAGAACTCACTTATCTACCTACCTCCTCTCGGAGAAAATTTCCTTTTTGCAATGTATTATCAAGAGCCCTAACAGCACTGTCCATCCCAGATCATCAGGCTTGTCTATGTTTTAGGCCTAGTTTCACTATCATTGGTGTTCCGATATACTATACAGCAAAACATTTTTTTACTCTATTGGATACAATGTATTAGTAATTCGGTAAATTTCATATGTCGATTAGAGGTATTGTATTTGTCTGACTGTGATATTTTAGCAACCTTTGATGTTGTCTCTATCTTGTTTCGTATTCCCTTATATACACTCCTGGAAATTGAAATAAGAACACCGTGAATTCATTGTCCCAGGAAGGGGAAACTTTATTGACACATTCCTGGGGTCAGATACATCTCATGATCACACTGACAGAACCACAGGCACATAGACACAGGCAACAGAGCATGCACAATGTCGGCACTAGTACAGTGTATATCCACCTTTCGCAGCAATGCAGGCTGCTATTCTCCCATGGAGACGATCGTAGAGATGCTGGATGTAGTCCTGTGGAACGGCTTGCCATGCCATTTCCACCTGGCGCCTCAGTTGGACCAGCGTTCGTGCTGGACGTGCAGACCGCGTGAGACGACGCTTCATCCAGTCCCAAACATGCTCAATGGGGGACAGATCCGGAGATCTTGCTGGCCAGGGTAGTTGACTTACACCTTCTAGAGCACGTTGGGTGGCACGGGATACATGCGGACGTGCATTGTCCTGTTGGAACAGCAAGTTCCCTTGCCGGTCTAGGAATGGTAGAACGATGGGTTCGATGACGGTTTGGATGTACCGTGCACTATTCAGTGTCCCCTCGACGATCACCAGTGGTGTACGGCCAGTGTAGGAGATCGCTCCCCACACCATGATGCCGGGTGTTGACCCTGTGTGCCTCGGTCGTATGCAGTCCTGATTGTGGCGCTCACCTGCACGGCGCCAAACACGCATACGACCATCATTGGCACCAAGGCAGAAGCGACTCTCATCGCTGAAGACGACACGTCTCCATTCGTCCCTCCATTCACGCCTGTCGCGACACCACTGGAGGCGGGCTGCACGATGTTGGGGCGTGAGCGGAAGACGGCCTAACGGTGTGCGGGACCGTAGCCCAGCTTCATGGAGACGGTTGCGAATGGTCCTCGCCGATACCCCAGGAGCAACAGTGTCCCTAATTTGCTGGGAAGTGGCGGTGCGGTCCCCTATGGCACTGCGTAGGATGCTACGGTCTTGGCGTGCATCCGTGCGTCGCTGCGGTCCGGTCCCAGGTCGACGGGCACGTGCACCTTCCGCTGACCACTGGCGACAACATCGATGTACTGTGGAGACCTCACGCCCCACGTG
Organism: Schistocerca piceifrons; assembly: GCF_021461385.2. Taxonomy (NCBI): domain Eukaryota; kingdom Metazoa; phylum Arthropoda; class Insecta; order Orthoptera; family Acrididae; genus Schistocerca; species Schistocerca piceifrons. The sequence continues at coordinate 648,428,551 of NC_060142.1, forward strand.
TTGAGCAATTCGGCGGTACGTCCACCCGACCTCCCGCATGCCCACTATACGCCCTCGCTCAAAGTCCGTCAACTGCACATACGGTTCACGTCCACGCTGTCGCGGCATGCTACCAGTGTTAAAGACTGCGATGGAGCTCCGTATGCCACGGCAAACTGTCTGACACTGACAGCGGCGGTGCACAAATGCTGCGCAGCTAGCGCCATTCGATGACCAACACCGCGGTGCCTGGTGTGTCCGCTGCGCCGTGCGTGTGATCATTGCTTGTACAGCCCTCTCGCAGTGTCCGGAGCAAGTATGGTGGGTCTGACACACCGGTGTCAATATGTTCTTTTTTCGATTTCCAGGAGTGTAATTCACTACCGTTAAATGAGGTTAGACCCGTGATGGCTTCACTTAAGTTTTTTTTTTTTTTCAATTACCACTTCAATGAACAAACAGATAGGGTGGAAATGGGGAGTCCTTTATCAATTTTTTTTGCCAGTTTTTAAGGAATATTTTGAGGAATGTGGTCTGCAGTCGGTGGCCCTGGAAACTGGGTGTTGTTTTCACATACGTAGACCACGCTTTTGTTATCTGGTCTCATTGCAGCTAGAAGTAGCACTGCTCTGTAGAACGTCTGTCTACCAGATATTATGGTTACCTTCCTTTCCTTGACATTTTGAACTAGAGGACGTTTGATGGTACATTGGAATGTGTCGCCTATAGCAAGTCATTTTCGCAGTTATTCTTATCTTCCTTAACACTTAAGAGACAAAATTCTTCAATCCAACTAACTCACTAACAGAGAAAATAGTACACTATTTACGATACGTTGATGATACTCTGCTACTAATAGATGGATCCAACACTGACATACAACAGTTACATAAAACGCTGAATGAATTACATAGAAAGTTAAAATTCACAGTGGAACCTGAAGCCAATAAAACTATAAATATTTTGGATCTGACTATAAAAATAGTAAGAATGACCACAAATTTGAAATATCCCGGAAACAAACAACGTCAGACAACAATATTAATGCAAACTCTTGCTACCCGAAAACACACAGATATGCACACACTGACACAATGATTAACATACTAATATATCTACCTTTAGAACATATAGCCATACAAAAAGAATTGGCAGTCCTTACTTACCTAGCACAACAAAATAACTTCGGTCCAAGCATAGTGAGGAAACTATGCAACAAAAGTATTAAACCTAAATCCTCTAAAATCCATAGCGACATAAAATCAACGAAACAAATATCCACAAAGCAAAAATTCAAATACATACTGCAAGCTTACTTAAGACAACTATCCAACAACTAAACGCATTACTAAAGAGGAAAGCAGTTAAATTCAAGCACAGAACCACACACAACCTCAAAACACTAATTCATTCCGATAAAGAAAAACCATCACTACATTCACAATTGCGCATATATAAAATGAAGTGTAAAAGATGTAAATTCTATATTGATATCATTTATTGATATCATACAGCTCGATTCGTGTTAGTCGTAGGAAAATACATACACAGATGTATACACACTTCAAAGACATAACAAAGATTATAAAACCACGGCAAAGATAATTCCAAATGAATAAGAAAATTGCAAAATGGTTGAGCAGTGATGGCTACAGGACAAATGTAAGGATGTAGAGGTATATATCACAAGGGGGTAAGATGAATACTGCCTACAGGAAAATTAGAGAGACCGTTGGAGAAAAGAGGACCACATGTATGAATATCAAGAGTTCATATGGAAACCCAGTTCTAAGCAATGAAGGGAAAGCAGAAAGGTGGAAGGAGTATATAGAGGGTCTACACAAGGACGATATATTGCAGGACAATATTATGCATAAGGAAGAGGACGTAGATGAAGATGAAATGGGAGATATGATACTGCGTGAAGAGTTTGACAGAGCACTGAAAGACCGAAGTCGAACCAAGGCCCCGGGAGTAGACAACATTCCATTAGAACTACTGACGGCCTTGGGAGAGCCAGCAATGACAAAACTCTACCATCTGGTGAGAAAGATATATGAGAAAGGCAAAATTCCCTCAGACTTCAAGAAGAATATAATAATTCCAATCCCAAAGAAAGCAGGTGTTGACAGTTGTGAAATTTACAGAACTGTCAGTTTAATAAGTCACAGCAGTAAAATACTAACACGAATAGTTTACAGACGACTGGAAAAAACTGATAGAAGCCGACCTCGGGGAAGATCAGTTTGGATTCCATAAAAATGTTGGAACACGTGAGGCAATAATGACCCTACGACTTATCTTAGAAGAAAGATTAAGGAATGGCAAACCTACGTTTCTAGCATTTGTAGACTTGGAGAAAGCTTTTAATAATGTTGACAGGAATACTATCTTTCAAATTCTGAAGGTGGCAGGGGTAAAATACAGGGAGCGAAAGGCTATTTACAATTTGTACAGAAACCAGATGGCAGTTGTAAGAGTCGAGGGACATCAAAGGGAAGCAGTGGTTGGGAAGGGAGTGAGACAGGGTTGTAGCCTCTCTGCGAAGTTATTCAATCTGTATATTGAACAAAAAGAAAAGTTCGGAGTAGGAATTAAAATCCATTGAGAAGAAATAAAAACTTTGAGGTTTGCCGATGACATTGTAATTCAGTCAAAGACAGCATAGGACCTGGAAGAGCAGTTTAACGGAATGGACAGTGTCTTCAAAGGAGGATATAAGATGAACATCAACAAAATGGAATGTAGTCGAATTAAACCGGGTGATGCTGAGGGAATTAGATTAGAAAACGAGTTTTACTATTTGAGAGGCAAAATAACTGATGATGGTCGAAGTAGAGAGGATGTAAAATGTGGACTGTCAATGGCAAGGGAAACGTTTGTGAGGAAGAGAAAACTGTAAACATCGAGTATAGATTTAAGTGTCAGGAAGTCGTTCATGAAAGTATTTTTATGAACTGTAGCCATGTATGGAAGTGAAACATGGACTATAAATAGTTTAGACAAGAAAAAAATAGAAGCTTTCTAAATGTGGTGCTACAGAAGAATGCTGATGCTCAGATGGATAGATCACATAACTAATGCGGAAGAAATGAATAGAATCGGGGAGAATAGAAATTTGTGGCACAGCTTGAATAGCAGAAGCGTTCGGTTGGTTGGACATGTTCTGAGGCATCAAGGAATCACCAATTTAGTATTGGAGGGCAGCGTAGAGGGTAAAAATGGTAGAGGGAGACGAAGATATGAATACACTAAGCAGATTAAGAATGATGTATGTTGCAGTAGGTACTGGGGGATGAACAAGCTTGCACAGGATAGAGTAGCATAGAGAGCTGCATCAAAACAGTCTCTGGGCTGAAGATCACAACAAGAAAATTTCAACCACACAGCATCGCTGTATTAGCTATCAGACATAAGTCTCAAAACCACAACAATATACACAAGCGACAAAAAAAAAAAAACTATGTTGCATCTGCGAACAACAGCAATTAATAGAGATTACGATAAATATTTAAAAATTTGAATGTAGTTGTAAACGACCTATGCAACAATAAGATTGTAAGACAATGACAGCGCCACGATCCAATAAGGGAGAATGTACTAGCAACAGTAAAACAATATTGTTATTACTTATGATGTCACAACTTTCAACAAAGCGTATTTGGTTACAGGTAGCCTAATGATGGCTATAACGCGAAATTGCCTAGTTGCTAATGTAAATGTCTATCAATTGACAATTATAGCAGCATTCTGATATTATATGTCATTACAAGACATCTACCATGCTGCGGGCCGAGAAAAAATTAATTACTATTATTTTCACCTGATGATTGACAGCATCGAGTTCAGAGTATCTGGGTACTTTGTATCTTAGTTCATAGGGCACATGTTTTTCAGATCCTGAATGTGTGACAACAGAGTTAGCCTACCTTGAAATAACTATTCCCTAGAGTGTGTCGAGAGATATGTAACAGGTAATAATAATAATAATAATAATAATAATAATAATAATAATAATAATAATGGCGTGTGACGAGGGCCTTCCGTCGGGTAGACCGCTCGCCTGGTGCAAGTCTTTCGATTTGACGCCACTGCGGCGACTTGAGCGTCGATGGGGACGAAATAATGATGATTAGGACAACACAACGCCCAGTCCCTGAGCGTAGAAAATCTCCGACCCAGACGGGAATCGAACCCGGGCCTCTAGGATTGACAGTCTGTTGCGCTGAACACTCAGCTACCGGGAGGTAGAGTCGTGCTATAAGGTATCCGAATGCCCAGAATTGCATTTCGCCTAATTCCCTTGCAACCCGCATAACGCAGCTGTGTAGCAGGTCCTCTAACCACTCCTTGGTACAGTCGTTTGACTATTGAAAATGGAGCCAACAAGTCACCACTACAAAACACTGATCTGTATCGGAATACCTCAAGATGTAAAGAAATACCACGATACTAAAAATATCAGGGAACACCTTATCATAGATAAGACTGTCCTTAAGGCTTGTAAGCTCACATTTATTACAATAAATGACATACCTGAAATGTTACCACTCTTATTATTACGTCAGATAGGTAATGCCCGTAGTAGGTTCGTCGTATTCATGATTTCCTCTTGAAAATAACATACCGTACGTATTATTTAACACAAAATGACATAAAAAATTTAAGTTATTCACGAGCAGCTAGTTGAGAATATGTGCGAACTTCAAATAATACGACGAATTTTCTCGTTCTGCATATGGCTTCAAACCCAGGACATGCAGACTAAGCAAAGATTTCGTGAGTGACGGAAACTAACAGTCACTCCTGAGCAGGCATACAGAAAGTGATATATCTCGATTTTAGACAGTATTAGTTAGCAAATATCAACTTTAAATTATACAACAAACATTTTTAACAGACGCGAATTCCTACCTAGCATCTATTGTATCTGTTAACGAACTACGAGAGATATTAAATATTGCTTCTTCACAACTAAATTACTTGAAATGCCGTGAAGTAAAGCTTTGTGTTGGACAGGGATTCGAACCTAAAACCTAATCGGATTGTTATCCAAGCCCCATCAACTGCGACATACAGGATTTTTTAACTGAAATGACGAGACGAAACATTAATTTTTTCCATACCCGTACTCCAACACGGCACCTATCGATGTTATATTTTATAGAAAACGAACGTTAAATATGGGTTTGTTACAACAGCAGCGACATGTGAGCATGTTTGAACTAGAAATAACATAACGAAGAGTTCAGTGCTGACAACACATATGGTTGTTGACTACACACAAAGATACGCCAGCTACCGAATTTTTCTCCACCAGCAGCTCGGAATAGCATCCTTGAACTTACAGTGATCTCGCAAATAGTTCTGTGTCTCACTGGGAGTCAAAGACGTCAGATATCGTTAGTGTTGACAACGAATGAAAATACATTACAAATCAAAATTATAATCCACCAGCTGATAGGTGTCCTCATGCTAGAGCTTGATAAAACATAATGAAAACTTTAGTGCTGGACCAGGATTCGAACCCATTCACACGCAGTGTGTGGAAATGTTGAGGAATCTGCAGTTTTGAAGAAACAACAAATAGAAATCGAGCTGTATTTTCACGAAGGGATCAAATTCCACGTTAAGCGCGGTCTAAATTGCACTCCCAATTCAGAACCAATTTTATCGACATACAGAAGCCCAAATAAAAGATGGAATAAGTGTCCTGTGACCGTACATAACGTTTTTTTCGTCACTAGAAATAAATAACTAGTATCAGAAAGGTTACTGGTGACAGAGTTTCTACATGTCGCCACTCCTGACTTTACTGTGATTCAACCTAACGTCTACTTGGTAAAGAAGGAATATTGTGTTTAATGTGAGTTTCAGATCACAATGTCATTATACCTTCTTCACTTGGCGTAGCCAGAAGAGAACAGAATCTGTCTCTCCCTATCAAAAATCGTCTACAGAAGTTGGAATCGAATCCAGACCATAAGTATATGAACCTACCATCAAGCCAACAGACCATCAAATCCTCTTCTCTGTGACTCATTTTTCTATCGTAACGCCGTTGCGCCACACTGGATGAGAATTATGACACACTGGGTCCCTGTAGTGATTTGCAGCATGTTCAGTACATTCATTTACTTGGTTGACCGAATCGCCCCGAAATAGCTGCCTCGGCTACCCAGTACTTACATTCGACTGTATTTCGTAATCACCGAAATAAAATCATGTAACTGACACCTACACACAACTGCCAACATTGTAGGATGCACAAATTTAAATAGGAAGTGTTCCTTTCCACCTGAGCAACTCTATTGCGCTATGTACTTTTTGAGAACATCGTACAGTGCAAAAGAAAAGCTGTAACTGTCACTCTCTCAGAAGTCTACATCCGGCCATATGCGTTATCTCACACCACTGTGGAATGCAGAACCTCTGGAGGAATTATTTTTGACTTCTGGAGCTGCTGTAACTATGTGTCAGCTAGTAGCGTAACGGTAAGCGTCGCGCCCTGTAGATAAGACGTCGCGAATTAAAGTACATTCACTGCTACCTTCATTAACACACAATTCTGCTGTCTTCTGAAGATAAAAATTTAATGCAACTTTGAACATAATTCCCGTCACTTCCCAACCCAAAATAGTCACATGTGGAAAAAGGGTTAACTTCTGCGACATTTTGTTCTTTTCAGGTTTAATAGACGGCCAGGCAGCAGATGCATCTTGAAACTTTTGTATTATGTGTGGGGAGAGCGGATATTGCCAAAATACGCCACGAAAGTATTTTCTCCATTAGCTGTCGTGTGGTAGTGGCATTCTATTCTTCTTCAAACCTTGTTTGACTGCTTTAACTCAGAACAAGTTTTCTACATGCATGTAATCAATAAACTGCATGGGCATTGTCAGACTGTTATAGACAACATCAGAGAATTCACGTATATCGTTGATGATTAATTTCAGCTGGCTGGGGTAGCCGTGTGGTTCTACGCGCTACAGTTTGGAAACGCGGGACCGCTACGGTCACAGGATCGAATCCTGTCTCGGGCATGGATGTGTGTGACGTCCTTAGGTTAGTTAGGTTTAAGCAGTTCTAAGTTCTAGGGGACTGATGACCTTACAAGTTAAGTTCCATAGTGTTTAGCGCCATTTTGATTAATTTCTCTCTCTTGTTCACTATTGTTTTAACAACACTAAAAGAAACCTCACGAAAAGTGTGCACTGTATTATTAGAAATGAAATAAAGCTACCCACGATAACCTTACGACGGAAGTCTGTTTTAATAAAACTGAGTATCTGTACACAAGCGTGCCTCTATTGGCACGAATTAGTAAAATATACTCACTTATATTTTGACTGGGGCTGTGTTTAATTGGTATGCTGTTTTATACTCAAGAGGTATGCAAATGTGGCATTACGTAAATAAAGTAATGTATTCCTAGAAACCCAATATTGCCTTTCAGCAGCGGAAAGTGGCTTTACCTGCTGTGCAGCAGGTAATGCAGGATTATATAGCAAGAGTCATTCAAATGGAAAGGGCATATCAAGTGAATATAGCGAGTGAATTCAGTACCATTGTGGAAGTGATTGCACTGTCACAGTGTTGCCAAATGTTTGTGACGATGTTGCCAGTTCTCAGCTGTGCTGGGAACAGCCCTATAGCGGTATGTGAGGAGAGTCATGTGTTCGTGTCATAGGAGGATACGGAAAGGAGGCGTGGGGTTTGGTTAATATGCAGCGTTTTATCCTACCAGCTGTGTAAAATATTCAGATGTATAATCTTCCATCACAATTATAGTTTCCCACAAAATATTTTCGAATAAAACACTTATCTTGTTGCTTTGTGACAAAAGATTATTTCAGTACAATAAAAAGTCTTTGGAAATCAACTTTTTCCACCTGTCACAAAAAGTAAGATAACAAACACTTTGCACCTCGAAATCGATTGCATCTATGTACAGTCTTGTCATCATACAAGTAGAATTTCATGAACTGCATGAGAATGCAGAAAAATGTTGGAGCGAATGAAAGCTATAAGAAACACAGTTAACTAATTATTCTGTGCCACGTAATAATCAATTCATTTCAAATGTCATAAGAGAAGAAACTAAAAATTATGCCCATTAAGACAGAAACTAAAGTGTAGATTCGGGCACTGTGAAGATCTGCGCTTTTTCATCTTCAGATCTATACAAATAATGTATACTAACTAATGTATTCATTGCTTCCGTACTGTTTCCCTGTTGTTTAGTCTTCTAATGATGAACTGGATCCACACCCAGGAGTCTGTTTCTTTGTATCCTTCCATCTACTATCTTTGTGTGTTATTGCTCGGTGTTCAAAAAGCAAAATATTATGATTGCTCCCACGAGGTATTAGAACGAGGTCGCAAGAAGAGTAACGAATTATAATCAAAATACACTGAAATGCTAATTTGTCTTTCGTCATGGTGTTAAGTCGACAGAAATACACTACTGGAGATTAAAACTGCTACACCAAGAAGAAATGCAGATGATAAACGGATATTAATATGACATGTGATTACATTTTCACGCAGTTCGGGTGCATAGATCCTGAGAAATCAGTACCCAGAACTACCAACTCTGGCCGTAATAACGGCCTTGATACGCCTGGGCATTGAGTCAAACAGAGCTTGGATGGCGTGTACAGGTACAGCTGCCCATGCAGCTTCAACACGATACCACAGTTCATCACCGGCCGGTGTGGCCGTGCGGTTCTAGGCGCTTCAGTCTGGAACCGCGTGACCGCTACGGTCGCAGGTTCGAATCCTGCCTCGGGCATGGATGTGTGTGATGTCCTTAGGTTAGTTAGGTTTAAGTAGTTCTAAGTTCGAGGGGACTGATGACCACAGATGTTAAGTCCCTTAGTGCTCACAGCCATTTGAACCACAGTTCATCAAGAGTAGTGACTCGCGTATTGTGACGAGCCACTTGCCCGGCCACCATTGACCAGACGTTTTCAGTTGGTGAGAGATCTGGAGAATATGCTAGCCAGGGCAGCAGTCGAGCATTTTCTATATCAGAAAGGCCCGTACAGGACCTGTAACACGCGGTCGTGCATTATCCTGCTGAAATGTAGGGCTCCGCAGGGATCGAATGAAGTGTAGAGCTACGGGTCGTAACAAATTTGAAATATAACGTCCACTGTTCAATGTGCCGTCAACGTGTAACCAATAGCAGCACATATCATCAGCCGGGTGATACGCCAGTATGGCGATGACGAATACACGCTTCCAATGTGCGTTCACCGCGATGTCGCCAAACACGGATGCGACCATGATGATGCTGTAAACAGAACCTGGATTCATCCGAAAAAAAATGACGTTCTGCCATTCGTGCACCCAGGTTCGTCGCTGAGTACACCATCGCAGGCGCTCCTGTCTGTGATGTAGCGTCAAGGATAACCGCAGCCATGATCTCCGAGCTGATAGCCCTTGCTGCTGCAAACGTCGTCGAACTGTTCGTGCAGATGGTTGTTGTCTTGCAAACGTCCCCATCTGTTGACTCAGGGATCGAAACGTGGCTGCACGATCCGTTACAGCCATGCGGATAAAATGGCTGTCATCTCGACTTCTAGTGATTCGATGCCGTTGTTATCCAGCACGGCGTTCCGTATTACCCTCCTGAACCCATCGATTCCATATTCTGCTAACAGTTATTGGATCTCGACCAAGGCGAGCAGCAATGTAGCAATACGACAAACCGCCATCGCGAAAGGCTACAATCCGACCTTTATCAAAGTCCGAAACGTGATGTTAAGCATTTCTCCTCCTTACACGAGGCATCACAACAACGTTTCACCAGGCAACGCCGGTCGACTGCTGTTTGTGTATGAGAAATCGGTTGGAAACTTTCCTCATGTCATCACGTCGTAGGTGTCACCACCGGCGCCAACCTTGTGTGAATGCTCTGAAAAGCTAATCATCTGCATATCACAGCATCTTCTTCTTGTCGGTTAAATTTCGCGTCTGTAGCATGTCATCTTCCTGGTGTAGCAATTTTAATGGCCAGTAGTGTAGTTGGGTATTATTGCCTACATCACTGGCATCCCGTTGTCATAATCTGTAACTGAGATTTTCAGATTACCCTGAACACAAGACGCCGAGTTAAATGTGACGAAACATCCCACATTCCATTCATTCTGATCCATTCGTTACGTGCATCGGCAGTAATGAGTGATAGGAAAGCTGTTGTGAGGTGACGACTAACAATAACAATGGTAGTAATAACAAATCAGTAATAAATGATGTTTACTGCATTACAGACAATTGTTAGCGATTAATAAAATAACCAGGAAAATCTGAGTTTTTAATTGACGCACTGCATAGGTGTTCTTACGACTTTGCCACTGAATTCTGTTCTGGTTGTTTGCAGAAAGATAAGAAAGAACCTTGTACTACACATATCGCTAGAACAACGAGATATTACCTATCAACTATCCTTGCTTTATATCATGAGACGAACACGGCGTCACTGAGCTGATATTTGAAATGTATTTCTGTTTTCTCTCTCTGCCTGCCTCTCTCTCTCTCTCTCTCTCTCTCCCTCTCTCTCTCTCTCTCTCTCTCTCTCTCTCTCTCTCTCTCTCTTTTTATTTTTCTTTTCATTTTTGAGGAAAGCATCGAGAAGCGGGAGTACTAAGCAAGTAGGCATATAATCTATTTACAGTTATTTTCATTAGGATACATAATGCAAAAATACACCTTTTAAGTGTACTATTACGTAATTCCAGTTATTGACAGTGAATTTGTGAGCTTCCGCGCATACAGTGGGGCGAAACTTATCACAGGAGCAAGCAAAACACAAATATTTCTTGCATCATGCGCAACACACAAACGAAATCTAGCTGCACTGACATGTTGTCCAATATATTGCTCAGAAAACATATCTGATTCATGTTGCGCAATACAGCTCTATCAGATATCAACCTGGATGCGTACCAAGTGTATAAAAGCACAGAAAGGCACATAGAGGTATTCGATTGAAACATAGCCATGACCAAGATTGTAGCTAGGGTCGACAGCATCGTCGTCTACCACCTTGTCAACTCGAACAGTGACAGTGCTTGGCCGGTTACTTCCGTTTACTGGGATCAAAGCTACAGCATGAAAACATAAAAACATTAATAACCCGAAGATCATTAACTTTGGAATCAATAGTAAGGTGAAGCAGTCATCAGTCGGAAGATTGGTTTGAACACAACGGTGCTTCAATAGGCATGGTCTTGTTGGAGGTGGCATGCTGTTGCTTTCCTTCGATCTTTGAGTTGACTTACCTAGCCAGTTAATCGGTGAACCTACATTTTAACGTCCGAGGGGAAACATGTGTAAAATGGCACATAAAAATCGTGGCACTGACCGGGGATCGAACCCGAGACCTATGTATCCCTATGGTACTCAATTGACTCGCTAAATTCACTTGATATTCCCTTTCCATTTCAATGACTCATGCTATATAATCCTCATGTAAACTAAGACACTGAGACTGAAAATTCAATTTCTTGGCTAAAGGAATGCTATTCTTCACATAAGTGAAAACTTTTATTATCTTTCACGATGCGTTATGAGGCTGAGCGACCAATACCATGATGAGAGTGTCGTACAGGCAGCAGTGTGTCCGTAGCCCGGTGGTACCGCCCGTGTCTTGGGTCAGAACGGCTCAATAAGTCGTCAGTTCTAACCGTGGTAGGGGCCAGCATGTGCGAGTTTTTCTTCTGATTTATTTTATGAAGCTGCGAATTTTCAGAAAAAATTCTGTGACGAAATCGGAGGAAAACGTTTACACATCAAGTCCTTTTGGTAGCTCGACTCAGTAAGTTGTGTCAATGGTCATGGATCTTGGCTACCAAGCTGCTTCACAATACAAGCGTCTCTGAAGAAATTCGAATCGACCGTCAACAATAAGAATTTCAGTATTGTTCTTCGCTTAAGACTCTCATGCCAAGGTGATAAGTATGAAGGAAATGAACCTCTTGATTACTACAGGGCCTCTGTGCTAAATTTCCACAGTAGTAATTAGGAACTCTGTGCGTACATTTGCTAACAGCGGCTCTAGCAACTTACTTTTTCTCTGGGTAGCTTCAAGTATGGGCAATTTTGTCGCCTTAAATCCAATTGAATATTTCAAATATCACTTTTGAACAGTGTGTACTTCTCCATTAATTAATGTATGGACCTCAACACAAGAAATTTGCCTTAGTAGCTATAGAGCGGGTTCTAAAAGTATTGACACAATGTTTCACATCCATTTACCATAGGGAATCAAAGAAAGAAACCAAACACATTACATTGCATTTACTCTATGTGCCTTAACTATCACGTACGAATCCATGACAGAAACAAATTATTTGAAGAATCTCCTGTGAAAGGAAAAAAAATCTGGGTGTGACACTTCAATTATAGATCTCTGGATCAGAAGCAATGAAATTAATTCTGTGCCACATTGATGAATTGCATACTAGTGTAATAAAATACTCATCAATTAAAAACGGTTTTGTGCCTCCGTTGCTATCGAATGTGAAACACAAATCTAAGGCAGATTTTATGCATCAGCACTCAACACCATTAAAGCATTTTACACCGTCGAGAGTGAGGAGTGGAGCAGACGTTGTCGGCAGAAGGCGAGGCACCGTAGCGCCTCAGCCCCCGCCGGTAGGAAGCAGACGGGTCCCAGAGAACTCAGACACAAGCTGTGTTCAGAGGTAGATGGTTGTTCAAGAAATCTCTCGCTAAAATGTTGTTAAATCAAACTGTTATTACCAATGTGACAAAAAGCGAAATACAGGGTGGTCCATTGACAGTGCCCGGGCCAAATATCTCACGAAATAAGCGTCAAACGAAAAAATTACAAAGAACGAAACTCTTCTAGCTTGAAGGGGGAAACCACATGGTTCTATGGTTGGCCCGCTAGATGGCGCAGCCACAGGCCATACGGATATCAACTATGTTTTTTAAAAAATAGGAACCCCCATTTTTTATTACATGTTCGTGTAGTACGTAAAGAAATATGAATGTTTTAGTTGGACCACTTTTTTCGCTTTGTGATACATGGCCCTGTAATAATCACAAACGTGTAAGTACTTAGTATCACGTAACATTCCTCCAGTGCGGACGGTATTTATTTTTTTAGACAACATGCTTGTATGGAGATATACAGCGATAAATTTATTTATAATCAATTATTCAAAATTACAGTCACAATCGTATTATTTATTTTGCCCCCAACCGGTTTCAAGCCGCGATGGGGTGATCTTCATGGCAATTTACGCCATTTCGTCGCTCGCTGGAGTCGTCACCCTGCGCGTGGCATTGTTACCAACCGTGCGCAAGCAGAGTGACGACTACAGCGAGCGACCAAATGGTGCAAATTTTCCTGAAGATGACACCATCGCGGGTTGAAACCGGTTGGCGGCAAAATAAATAATGCGATTGTGACTGTCATTTTGAATAACGGACGGTATTTGCTTCGTGATACATTACCCGTGTTAAAATGGAGCGTTTACCAACTGCGGAAAAGGTCGATATCGTGTCGATGTATGGCTATTGTAATCAAAATGCCCAACGGGCGTGTGCTATGTACGCTGATCGGTATCCTGGACGACATCATCCAAGTGTCCGGACCGTTCGCCGGATAGTTACGTTATTTAAGGCAATAGGAAGTGTTCAGCCACATTTGAAACCTCAACCACGACCTGCAACAAATGATGATGCCCAAGTAGGTCTTACAGCTGCTGTCGCGGCTAATCTGCACATCAGTAGCAGACAAATTGCGCGAGAATGGGGAATCTCAAAAATGTCGGTGTTGAGAATGCTACATCAACTTCGACTGCACCCGTACCGCCGGCCGGGGTGGCCCAGCGGTTCTAGGCGCTACAGTTTAGAACCGCGCGACCGCTACGGTCGTAGGTTCGAATCCTGCCTCGGGCATAGATGTGTGTGATGTCCTTAGGTTAGTTAGGTTTAAGTAGTTCTAAGTTCTAGGGGACTGATGACCTTAGAAGTTAAGTCCCATAGTGCTCAGAGCCATTTTTTGCACCCGTGCCATATTTCTATGCACCAGGAATTGCACGGCGACGACTCTGAGCGTCGTGTACAATTCCGCCAATGGGCACAAGAGATATTACGGGACGATGACAGATTTTTTGCAGGCGTTCTATTTAGCGACGATGCGTCATTCAACAACAGCGGTAACGTAAACCGGCATAATATGCACTATTGGGCGACGGAAAATCCACGATGGCTGCGACAAGTGGAACATCAGCGACGTTGGCGGGTAAATGTATGGTGCGGCATTATTGGAGGAAGGATAATTGGCCCCCATTTTATCGATGGCAATCTAAATGGTGCAATGTATGCTGATTTCCTACGTAATGTTCTGCCGAAGTTACTTCAAGATGTTTCACTGCATGACAGAATGGCGATGTACTTCCAACATGATAGAAGTACATAGCTAGCGTGCGGTTGAAGCGGTACTGGATAGCATATTTCATGACAAGTGGATTGGTCGTCGAAGCATGGCCTGCACGTTCAGTGGGTCTGACGTCCCTAGAATTCGTTCTGTGGGGAGAGTTGAAGGATATTTGCTATCGTGATCCACCGACAACGCCTGACAACATGCGTCAGCGCATTGTCAATGCATGTGCGAACATTACGGAAGGCGAACTACTCGCTGTTGAGAGGAATGTCGTTACACGTATTGCCAAATGCATTGAGGTTGTCGGACATCTTTTTGAGCATTTATTGCATTAATGTGGTATTTACAGGTAATCACGCTGTAACAACATGCGTTCATCAGAAATGACCCGTTCACAAAGCTACATGTATCACATTGGAACAACCGAAATAAAATGTTGAAACGTACCTACGTTCTGTATTTTAATTTAAGAAACCAACCTGTTACCAACTGTTCGTCTAAAATTGTGAGCCACTTGTTTGTGTCTATTACAGCGCCATCTATCACAAAGCATAAAAAGTGGTCCAACTAAAACATTTATATTTCTTTACGTACTACACGAATATGTAACAAAAATTGGGGTTCCTGTTTAAAAAAAATACAGTTGATATCCGTTTGACCTATGGCAGCGCCGTCTAGCGGGCCAACCATAGCGCCATCTGGTTTCCCCCTTGAAGCTAGACAAGATTCGTTCTTTGTAGGTTTTTCGTTTGACGCTTATTTCCTGAGATATTTGGCCCAGTCACGATCAATGGACCACGCTGTGTATTGTAGATTCGCTTGAATTACACTCATAGCTTCAGCACCGAGAGGAAAGGGCGATAAAAATTTAATTGACATGTGCTTTCGATTGCCAGACGTCATATTTGCTAGTCTCGCGTTTTACTTCAAGACTGCGGTCGTAGTCAAGAGTGATGTACTCAGACTCCAGTCAACACTTCCTGTGGGAAGTGCTGCAGTCTACAATATTGCCATATCGAGCATATTGGCCGACATAGAATTTTTATTTTGTCTAAGACTGTATCTACAACACATATTGCACGCTGAAGACCCAGAAGAATTAAAAAAAGAAAATTAGTTTATGAGTGCAACGTTAACCAAAGTGTTCGAGGTATTCATAGTATGGTATATGTGTGTGTAAACGCCTATTCAAGGAAGACAAGAATACACAATTGAACCGTGAATTTACTTTCAAAACTTTTTCTTAGGAATTTACTTTATTTACTAGCGACTCATCAAGAACATTAACACATTTAATCACACTATGAGAGCGTGGAAGTAGTTGCCAGTGGGTAGCTGATTAAAACAAATCGAATTTCTTTCAACAAATGAAAATTTTAATCCCAAAAGACCCTTTATTAAAAAAATATTTGAAATTATAATCAGAAAGTACCCTCTAAATATCAAGTTACTATTTATTCAGAGGCAGAAAGAACAAATTTTTGACAGTATGAGCTTTCGGGCTGAGAACCTTGCCGCTCCCCTTTGTCACGGCCGTAGTCACGACCGCTCACAACAACCTCTGAATGGCAACACTGGTGCAAATCTGCAACACACCAGATTACTTTAAACTAAAAATTGAACAACTCACACAAGCACATAAACTATTCACCCCGTGGGAGGGATGGAAGTGGTACAAAACACTAACATTAAAAGATTAACTTGCCACCGAAGGTGCAACTTGATTTTAAAAAAAACACGGAAATACGGAAGCGTCCGATCCCGCCCGTCTGCTTTGACCCATGACGTCACAAATATGGCGGAAACAAAAACAAACACACGCACTTTCCACAAGAAGCCTAATGACACTAACGGGACAAGCGCGGGAAATGGGGTGTTTTAGGTGGGGGGGGGGGGGGCAAACTAAATATAAACAAATTTAGACGCCTTGCGTAGCTACAACGTGTAAGTGAAGACAGCCATGCATGAATACCCACCCACCTCCCCAGGGGTCGTAACCCCAGCAACCCATAGAAGATAAAGATGCTTCAGTAGCTGATTAGTGTTTTTTGTCTTTTTTTAAAAAAAATTTTTAAAAAAAAATCTCACGGGATAGAACGAACAGATCAGAAAGATAAATATAATAAACTAAAGCAGAAATTGGAGGAAACAGATAATTAAAATAAGTAATAAGCGTTTTTAAATTTTAAAAAAATCTCACGAGATAGAACGAACAGATCAGAAAAGTAAATACAATAAGATGAAACAGAACTGGAGACAGCCACACTCAAACCAAACTCCGCACCGTCATGACGTCACACACGACAACATCCTTACGTCACGGGTCAAAGCCGACGCGTGGGATCGGACGCTTCTGTCGACCCAAAAACACTTACGGTGGAAGGATGGCAACTTTATATTCTAAAATAACCATTTAAATAAAAACCCATGAAATGCAGTCTTACATAAAATACACAAGGTTAGCGAAACATGCTCTACATTACACATATACCGCCACTCAAGATGATAGGCAAGATAAAGACATATTTCAGGAATTCGGCCGTTACACTTCAAGCAATAAATTCGTTAAC
Organism: Schistocerca piceifrons; assembly: GCF_021461385.2. Taxonomy (NCBI): domain Eukaryota; kingdom Metazoa; phylum Arthropoda; class Insecta; order Orthoptera; family Acrididae; genus Schistocerca; species Schistocerca piceifrons. The sequence goes on from NC_060142.1 coordinate 648,445,525, forward strand.
ACCGAAACCGACAAACATGACAGAGGCAGCTATTAACGTACGGCAGACCGACCGACAGACAGACAGACACTAACTGCCTAACAAATGCGAACGGGAGACCGACGAGCAAGCTGTAAAGTAAATGAAACAAAATATCACGAATCACTTAACTTCTAATAAACTGCGATGTCTGGCGAAGACCTGGCGCAGCACCGCCAAAACGCTCACCCGAACCGTCCGCTGCCAGCCGCTTCAACGGACGCAGGAAGGCTCGCCCATCTCCCGTCTCACAGCGTCGCAGCTCGCACCGCCCAGACCGATGTCGTGGGTTGATTCCTGTTGCTCTCGTGTCGGCCGCGAAGCCACTATCTCTCGCTATACGGCACGGACCACTGGACGCACGTGGCAACCTCTCATGCGCCGACGCTCAAGGCGGACAAGTCATCTTGTGTTTCAGTGCGCGACCGACCAACCGATCCATCCAACCGTCAATGACCATTGTCTGGACAAACTCCAGCACTCCGGACGACAGACACACACTGACTATCCCACACTGACCCGGCTGACCAATAGGCCGACTGGCGAGCTCATAGCGCCCCTTAAATGCACGTGAACAGGCAACCTTTCCCCTTTCCCACCAGAGGGAGACACTAAAGCTGCGATTGCCACAGCGGCGGCACCGTCAGAAACGGAGGGTGACTACTTCACACTACGCGCTGCGACGCACTCTTCAAAATAGCAATTTTTACCACGGCTCAACAGTCTAGCTTCAATATTATAAATACGCCTCAGTTTTGGATGAACTCAGACTTATTTTGATGATCATTTTGAATATTTAGCATTGCTGTGCCCATTAGTGTAACCTCGTTTTCAACCAATGATTCCCACAGCTACGGGAACACTACTTGTGATACTTCATCGACAAAATACTTACGCAGTGCTATCAGACGAAATGATCAACCTGACTCAAACTGTGGGAAGCTCGTTTTACAAGTTTCGTACCTGGATAAAGAGATTTTCCTATTTGAGATATCTGTGAACGTTGCTGCATAAGACGATTTAAGAAGAAACTAAATTCCTTCAGCTACGACAATTTTTAAAGAAATCGTCTTAACAGCACTAAATCGTGGTTTGTGAATCGTTTACCGGCCCTACTCTGCCGCATTTCGTTCGTTGGAAGGCAAAAAGCTTACTGACAAGTTTCACACAAGGAAAAGGGGGACGAAATGTCTCCCACTGGAAGGTCATGTTGTTTTATTTAAATGATTACAAAATCAGGTAAAACTAACAGTGAGGTTGTCAGTATAAGCACATTACTGTTGTCAGTATGATATTGCACTGCCGAGGGCCTGTAATGATAAAGGGCCGTTTAGGTCAGGTATATAGTATACTAAAGCGGATGAGAGAGCACCACTCAATTCTACAATCCGTATGCATTGCCGCTACACACAGAAATTACGGTTACTGTGAAAATGATAGTAATAATGACGGTAATAATCGAATTTTCCGGTAACCTCACACTTCACAGTGGATCTTTTGGAACTAATAAATTTGCTGAATTAGTGAGTGAAAATTTCAAAATGGCTTCACCCAGAGGCTATGATGCCTAGAAGAGTCTTTACATCCTGCGGACATGAGAATAGCATAATCTCCGAGTCAGAAGCCTCTGCTTAACCATTTAATAGACTCGTATTCTTCCACCGTGACTTATTTTGTAAGCTAAGCACATGATCCGTTACAACACACTCATGGGGCTGGGAAATGTGGCCATAATGGTCTGGTGGAACGAACTATCACAGGTGCAATGCGTGGGTCCAGGCCTTTACTTTAAGAGGCACAAACAGATTTACTTTACCTCTGGTAACATCAAGAGAAAGGCGTTATAATCTAGCATCCGCATTAAACATCACGTTCCTACATTACCAACTGAGTAGAGCCGGTTTACGTTGGCAAATGACATAGGCGGAAGTCATGGTAAACAGAAATACTGTCGCTAGTAAACTTACTTACATTAGAAAATTTAATTTTATCTGATGAACCGATAGCCATTTAAAGGAACAGGGTTCTTATTTTACTGGCACTTGATTGAACCAGAGAGGTTGAAGAATTGGTGCTCGACTGTACTTCAAATTCGTGTCTCCTCTTTCGAGGATCTGAATCTCTCGGAACAGTATAGTTCAATCATTTCGTTCCTTTTCCCAAGACTGCAATCTTCTCTAGGTCTCCTCCAAAGGTAATATGTGGGTCCGAATCCTGATCCAGTACAAAAATATTCATAATTTCATTTCAAGCTCTATAACGTGCACACCGGCCTGTTAGTGTAAATTGACGCGCATTTTTAATGTCTGTTCATGTGTTGCCAACAATCGCAATAGGTGTCGTTATTTCTGGTCAAACACGCACACATCTTACTGTTGGTTAGTAAACAATTGATACTTAAGCTATATTCGTGGCTGATGAAGAAGGACGGTAGGTGTGCGGGTCGATTTTCGCTCAGGCACAAAAATTTGTATCCTTATTTTAGATTCAAACACCTAGCAGCTGGTTAGAAAAACCGATACGCAACATTTCATTTTACTTAGTTAACAATCTGATTACGTGTTGGGATCGTATCTCCGTCACAGAACTTCCCATCATGCGCTTGAGCTTTAAATGCATGCACACTGTTACTTCTGAATCGAGGTATATCAGACATCTTTCGTGGTTAGTTCAAATGGCTCTGAGCACTATGGGACTTAACTACTGAGGTCATCAGTCCCCTAGAACTTAGAACTACTTAAACCTAACTGACCTAAGGACATTTCACACATCCATGCCCGAGGCAGGATTCGAACCTGCGACCGTAGCGGTCGCGCGTACAAGACTGTAGCGCCTAGAACCACTCGGCCACCCCGACCGGCCCGTGGTTAGTTAAGAGGGACGAATGGGCCTTGATAGGAGTCCCGGTTTATTACAATAACTGTCGTCCTTTATTTTCAAGTTGAGATTTGGTTACTTATATTGGCGAAAATTTCGGTAATTCATGACTCTTCAATGGCTAGTCAGCAATATGGTATGATTAGATTAAATTAGATCAGTTTAGATTAATACTTCTTCCATAGATCATGAATACGACATTTCGTGATGATGTGGAACGTGTCATTTTAATGATAGATTTCTTTACGTACCATGATTCAATTTCTTATAATATTTTTTTACTCTCTCACTCATTGTTTTATATTTTTATCTCTCTCTCTCTCTCTCTCTCTCTCTCTCTCTCTCTCTCTCTCACACACACACACACACACACACACACACACACACACATGCACCCACATTCTTTTTTTATTTGTTTGTTGTGCTCGGCTATCGGCGAGGCACGAAAACGAGCGTGAATGAGTTTCGTAGTTTTGAGTACATTTACGAAAGAAATATAAGAACAACTGTGAGAATTACTTATTTATTATGCTTAGTTTGCAATCAGTTCTGAGTATTATTAGTAACTACGCTCCAGTCCATAAACCTAGTTACAGAAATGCGAATCGGATGCGTTACGTATTCCAGGCCGTACCGGCCGCGTCTTTGACATGCCAGCTATGGTCACTCCCCAGCCCGCTGTAGGATCACATCGGTTCGTCTTCTTCCTTCTGGTACTATAACTGCGATTTGGCAACAAGGCATGTTTGAAAACTCTGTGATAGACGAGTTTCTTCCTGGTGCGGATGGAATTAAGCCCCAAAGTTCACTAGACTTTTACTGTCATTTCCATTGAATAATGTGAGTTATTATCGCTTGAGGTGTAACAAAAGATTGTAAATTTTTCAGGCCAGGAAAGTCGCTGCGAGCGGAAATCGCAACTAATCTCGTCCTTTAAATAGCGGTTTGAGAGTTCTAGACGCTATCGGCCTCGTAAGAGGAAACAAAGACACATACATCTTCGCTAGCTCTGTGGAAATGTGCTGACCTACGAAAAAGCGTCTGTTATGGTTGGCGGTTCCAGTTTCGCTGACTGTAAGGTTTTATCCCTTCTGTGAAAGGGCTACAGGCAGTCAGATCAAACATCGATAAGGAAAGCGCAAGAAAATACTTTCGGCTCATAGCGCAATGGTGAAAAACCTAAAATGTTATACAACAGGTAACGCCTCTTTCCGCTGCGGACAAGCAAATTTTGGGTTTCTAGGAATACATAACTTTATTTATGAAATACCACATTTGCATACCTCTTGAGTATGACACAGCGTACCAATTAATTACAGCCCCAATCGAAATCTAAGTGAGTAGTATTTTATTAATTCATGCCGATAGAGGCACGCTTGTGTACAGATACTCAGTTTTGTTAAAGCAGACTTTCGTTGTAAGGTTATCGTGGGTAGTTTTATTTCATTTCTTATAATACAATGCACAATTTTCATAAAGTATTTTTAGTGTTGTTAAAACAATAGCCCACATGTGAGAGAAATTGATCATCAACAATATACGCGAATTCTCTGACATTTCCGTAACAGTCTGACAATGAACAATCAGTTTATTGATTACGTACTTGTAGAAAACTTGTTCCGAGTTGAAACTGTCAGACATGGTCTGAAGGAGAATAAAATTCCACAACCACACGACAGCTAATGGAGAAATTACTTTTCTGGCTTATTTTGGCATGATGCGCTCTCCCCATACATAATACTAAAGTTTCCTGATGCATCTGCTGCGTGGCCATCTATTAAAATTGAAAAGAACAAAATGTCGCAGAAGTTAGCCCTTTTTCCACATATGACTATTTTGGGTTGAGAAGTGACGGGAATTATGTTCAAAGTTGCATTTAATTTTTATCTTCAGAAGACAGCAGAATTGTGTTTTAATGAAGGTAGCAGTGAATGTACTTGAAGTCGCGACCTCTTATCTACAGGGCGCGACGCTTACCATTACGCTACTAGCTGACACATAGCTACGCAGCTCCAGACGTCAACAACCATTCCTCCAGAACATCCGCATTCCACAGAGCTGTGAGATAATGCATATGGCTGCATCTAGACTTCTGAGACAGACAGTTACAGTTTTTCTTTTGCACTGGATGACGTTTTCAACAATCAGATAGCTCAAGTGGATAGGAACACTTCCTAATTAAATTTAATGTTCGTTTTCTCTAGAATATAACAGCGATAGGTGCCGGGTTGGAGTCATGGGAACGAAAAAATTAATGTTTCGCCTCGTCATTTCAGTTAAAACATTTAGCTATTGCCGTGAAAATCCTATATGTCACAGTTGATGGTGCTTCGATAACAAACCAATTACATTTTGGACTCTAATCCCTGTCCAACACAAAGCTTTACCTCACGGCATTTCAATTAAGTTACTTGTGAAGAAACAATATTTAACATCTCTCGTAGTTCGTTAACAGGGACAATAGATGCTGGGTGGGAATTCGCGTCCGTTAAAAATGTTTACGTTATGTGACTTAAAGTTGATATTTGCTAACTGATACTATCTAAAATCAAGGTGTATCACTCTCTGTATGCCTAGTCAGGAATGACAGATTCCGTCAGTCACCAAATCTTTGCTTAGTCTGCATGTCCTGGGTTTGAATTCATATGCAGATCGAGACGGTTCGTCATTTTATTTGAAGTTCGTTCATATTGTCAACTAGCTGCTCGTGAATAACTTAAATTTTTAATGTTACTTTATGTTAAATAATAAGTACGGTATGTTACTTTGAAGAGGAAATCACGAATACGTTTGGTCGTATCTGTTATTATTCCATAAACTGTAACATTTATTATCGTTGCACGAAGCCTTTATAGACGATTGTTATGACAACTTGCTTCGAAGGGATCTTGTTACGAGTTAAGTTTTGAGGACCTGGTCAAGAAGAGGTCGTTCGTAGATCCTAACTACTGCAGCTATTCTGGAATCGGGTGCTACCGTGACCATTGTGTGTTGTCAATGACTTAAGGTTACCATATCTCATGCTCTAAGATCGACGCGCCTTTCCACTTGGTATAACGGTGCCTCACGGCAACAACGACAACGCCGACGACGAAGGAACATACGGTAGGATTTATTGTAATAAAAGTGAGCTTACAAGCCTTAAGGACAGTCTTATCTGTGGTAAGGTGTTCCCTGGTATTTTTAGTATCAAGGTATTACTTTACATCTTGAGTTATTGCGATACAGACCAGTGTTTTCTAGTGGTGACTTGTTGGAACCATTTTCAATAGTCAAACGACTGTACCAAGGAGCGATTAGAGGACCTGCTAGACAGCTGCGTTATGCTGCTTCCATGCGAATAACGCGAAATGCAATTCAGGTCGTTCGGATTCTTTTGAGCATGACTATACATATCAGTAAGTATTTCGTCCATATACAGAGTCGGAAAGGATGAGCAATATATTCTAAGGAGCCACCCTATATATTTCATCACTGCAATTACTGTCGGTAATACGAATGTTGGGAAAACAATCCAGTTCTTTAGAGGTAATATTCTTAAAAGCTTAAAGTCCTGTACAGTGTCTATCGAAAGTGAAGGAAACATCTGCTGTGATATTACGAATGATTAACCCACGTACGAAAGGGAACAAACTAAAAAGACGAATAATACGCTATAACAGTAATAAAAACAATGATATTCTGATACTCACATGGTACAGGCGAAGGCACTGAGATTCAGCATAAAAGTCTGAACACACTATTCCTTGAGTATGTGTGTCCTGACTCAAACGAAATCATAGAACAGTGACAACTACCCACAGCATCAGCTGTAGAGGAGAAATACAAAAGACGCAACGGAAATTATATCAATAATTTCAGCGCTTATAAAACGATATATCATCGAGGAATTACGGAAACAGTCATTCGTATCTTTTACAATCCTGCACATAAATCGTTCTCACGTAGACACGTCGCCAATATGAGCATTAAGTGGTTAATGGCAAGCCGACATTGTATATATATATAAATAAACATTCTCACACAAATAAATTTTTGAAATATATTTTAATGGTCATAGATATGTATTCCCAATTCACCTGGGTCCTTCCTGTGAAGGGAAATACAGGGAAAAAAGTTGCACAGATATTTGAGCAATTGTTGGAGATGGGTAGACATTTTCAGTAGACATTGCAAGTCGATAATGGACTTATATGGAATAAACCACTACTTAGCATTCTGCCACGTGATGGTAAGTATTGTGTGCATTTGAAAAGGATGATGAAAAACGACGTGTAACTGAAATTTCATCTTTAAGGGTAATATAAATCGTTAGATTTTCTCCCATAAAAAATTGGTCAATATAACCAAACTTGGCACAAAATGATTAAAATAAAAGCTATTGATGCATATGATAATAGACTTCCACATACGGCATGTAACCGTATTGATGTGGTAGATTTACACAAGCAGAAATTTAATAGATTTGTTATATACGTCGAAATACAAAACCGCATTTGACAGGGTTTACCTACTGAACTGGTCATCAGAGATTCTCACTGTATCTAAAGTGCATCTCAGAAACCCGGGAACACACATCTTAAATGGCAGTGATCGTGAAGAAATTTCCAGAAGTTTTTACACAGAGAAATTACAGAAAAGCTCTGAATTAATTGTGTTTCTCATAGAGTGTTTTAAGGCTTTGAGGGACCAGTTTTAGTTAAGTGGCTAGGCTTTCCATGAAAGAACAACAGCTGAGTGAATGTTGATGATGTGGTGTAGAAACAGGACACACAAAACCCAAACCACACAGTAGTGTGACATGAGTACTAGGAAGCGCATAGAGGTGGTTGTTGTATTCTCTGTAAGTTACAAGATAAATTGCATTTTCCTGGATACATCTACTGAGGATGAGGAATGAAGCTGTAGAAGTGTCTAACTTTTTGTGATAAATATACTCGACGATGGAAGCAAGGAGCATGATATTATTCATGCCACAAATAAAGATCATCACACTGCAGATCTTACATTAGCTAATAACGCAAGTAAATATATTGAAGAAAGACAGAGACATACGAAAATGTATTGCTGCATTCGTAGGTAATAAGTTATTATGCACCAGGATTAAATTAGAGCCTTGGAGTAATTTTCCAGCAAATTTTGAATATAGCTGGTCATGCACTAAACAAAATACCTGAAGAGTATTTTTTTTAATTGCAGCCAGTCAATGGTGGCTGCTGTTAAAAGTGCTTTGAAGCAGAAAAGAAGAAAAAGCCATGTTTAAACGCGAGGGCTGTACTAGTAACTAAGATACCTGGCATCATTTCCTTATTTCCAATTCGAGCTTCATCTAAACTATCAGCTATTAGTTCTCTGGCTGGAGGAGCTGCCATGTTTGACCAAACAATAAAGAATGTACAATTTACCGAAAAACAAGTGCAGGAATATAGAAGACATAACAGGATAATGGAGGCCATCGCAATCACTAAGGGTCTATATTAAAAACCTTGTTAAGAGAAGACCCATATCGTTTATGAAGATAAATGCCCTTCAACAGTACTATCATGCACACTGCTTAACAACAGAGATCGTCTTAAATACGTCAAGAAACTTAAGAGCCCACGATTTTGTGGAGTGTTTATGTAGGATACATTGCCAAAGACGATATGGAAATGCAAGGAACGTGATGTTGCCAATCTAGATGTTGCAGGAAGTTTAATCACTTATTGGGCAGAATCTGTTCAAAAAGTGAATTGAGGCCACATGAAGAACTGTGCCAACAAGTTACTGATAAGAAATAGGTTCTACAATTTTTGACTCTACCAAGACATCAGTTCATATCTCTGTGGCCATTTCTATTTAATGCATAAAAACAAGTGGTATGCAGAACACATAAGTTGACGTTTAGATGTGATGTCATACACTCTGACTATACAAGAGCATGTGACAAAATTGAGAGTGAACTACTTTCCACAAATAGACAGAAGGAAAGGAGTATGGAAGTGTTGCTTTGATGAGCCAGGAAACATATATCAGCACACCTAACATCACCAAACTGAATAATGAATTACATCTAGAAAGTGGAGGTGGTATGGTAATCTCTGGCTCTTATGATATTGATCATTTGAAGGCATTTATCAATCAATTTGGGCAAGGCTTTGAGTTATGTGCAAATATTATTATGCTTAAAACTGAGACAAAAACGACAAAACAGACAATAGATTAAAGCTATGAAGGTTCAATAGGTTTGCTACTAGGCGTTTTGGAGAGCCAAGTGTTGGTGGATAACACTGATGATGTTTATGAGTCGAATTAACAAGCTGATATTCTATCTGTCAGCGTGATCTGTATTGAGTGCAATTTCACATCGAATTCATAGCTTAATGATCGCCGACGTTACAAATAAACGCAGGATATCTGGATACATGTTTCGAAGCTTTGAATCTGGAGATGAGTTGCTCGACAGACCTAATGTACACTGAAACTGCTTATGTTGCTAACATGTAACTCCTCATCAAAAGCTTTTTTCATTTGTAATAAAATGGTTCAAATGGCTCTGAGCACTATGGGACTTAACATCTATGGTCATCAGTCCCCTAGAATTTAGAACTACTTAAACTTAACTAACCTAAGGACAGCACACAACACCCAGTCATCACGAGGCAGTCATTTGTAATAGTTCTTGAGAATCGTCATAAGGTCTCAGTCCACATCCGTGTTTTATTTTGCATACTGATGCTTAATTATCAGATTTTTGTACGCAACTTAAGATGTAAACGCTGTAGAATCCGTAACGACCGAACATTGACGTTCTTCTGTACTAGCGCAATTATTCGCCCGCAAACAACCTTCGAAGAAAGCGTGTGGATGCCAAGACACACTTTGAAACGTAATCACTATATTTTGAGAGCATTAACCCGATAAATTATGCCCAAGGAAACTTCAGAATCGAAAATTTAACATTTGTGAATTTTTTTTATATGGGACGCAATTGTTGTGTTACAGTAGAAATAAACAATGATTTATAACTTTAGTTTAAGAATTAGATAAGAAAATACTGAAGTTGCTTAACTACCCAATTAAACGACACCTTTAATTCATAATGACATTTTGTGCTTCAGAAATGGGCGAGTGTGTGCAACTGACCAACGTGTATCGAGACGCCCTTTCCAAGTGTAGGCCTAGAATTTTTTGACAAATCCAGTGTCCTGGGAAAATAGGACAGCAATCCATTACTGAATGTTACTAGATAATTGTAGCCTGGGTTGCGGTAAAAGATATGTATTTCTTTAAGTGGTGACTAGTTTCAGGCGAAACCCATTTTCAAATAACCATGTCAAAAAGGAATGTGGCAATCACATTATAGCTGTCAATAAAACCATAGAATATCGATAGCTATCCATCTTCTATGGTTTTATTAACAGCTATAATGTGGTTGTCACAGTTTTTGTTTTACATGGTGGTTTGAAAATGTGCTTCGCCCGAAAGCAGTCGCCGCTTAAATAAATATCTTTTAGCGCAACCCACGCTAAAATTTTGTAATAATAATAATGATGGAATTCTTAGTTTAATTAATGATATTTGCACTAAGTTTAAGGTTTAACTTCTGCCAAGAATTTATAGAAGAACCCATAACTTTGTACTAAGTTTTTATTTTTGTACCTCCTGTACGAACATTTGAAGCATCCAGTCTGTGTTTGTCAGCTCAGACTGGATGTTTCACATATTCGTACATAAGGTGTTTGTCAGTAAGGTAATTCATCTGGAGAGGCTCTTCAAGCTGATATGATTCCGTGTTTTTTCGCAGTTATATGTCCCGTCCTGCTTTCTCATCCTGGCTTTGGACCGGAAATGGCGAGGTTAAATTTTTTTTAAATTTAGTAATTATTTTTATTTTTTTAAAATTTTTGAGTAATATTTTTCAGAAGTAAGGGCTTCATTTCATCTTCCAACTGTAACAACTTGGCTGAAAGTTCTTTTTTGTGTGGTATGTTTCAAAATATGGGTCAGCGCACAAAGGTACATTGCATGTTTTGCAGTCATATATCGTTTCTCGACTCACATTCTGTTTCGAGCAGACTGCTCATCTACGCCATTGTCCGCGATTCTTGGAATGGTCACTTGGAATGACATGTGAAAAGTGCCTCCCAGTAAAGCGAAGAGGATTCTCGTCATCAGAGCGTCTTCCTTTCCTATCTCTTCTCCGTTCTGTAGCAAATTTTTCCACGAGTTCTCGTACCAGAAGTAAATGAAAATCTGCTAATGATATTTTGCTCCCCGTCACCGATCTGTGAAGAGTGTGAGCATTCAAAGCACTAAGGTCCACAGCATGACAAAAAAAAAAAAAAATAAAATAAAATTGTACCATTCAACAGACTTACGCACAGATGCAACAGAGCTTAATAGCATATTGGAGTGATCTGCTGCTCCCATATTTGCAATGTAATCAACAACACATTGCGGTTTCATAACTTTTTCGCCAGTCGTCCTGTAGTGCTGCAGGTAGTCAGCAAGAACCCTTCTCTCTTGTCGCACCACTTGATGGCATGCATTGCGTCAGTTGACATAAACTCAGCTTCTCCTCGTTTCAGTTTCTTTTGTAGCATCGGAAAGGTGCGCCTGTTCCTACGTACAGTACCGAGTGCTGCTGTTCTCTGGTTGTGAAGCCAGAGGAACAAGGCTGGACTCGTGTACCAATTGTCGACATACAGGGTATGTCCACGTTCAAAGTATGGCTCCATTAGTGTTGCCACAATATCGCCAGATTTCCTCAAATTATGTGTAACACCAACACCATAGATCTAATGCTCTAATAATTTATTTTGCCTTTTGTTTTATTTAATGTTACATCGCTGAGCTTCTGTAAATGTGTTTGAATCGATAACACAAAATTTTATACTCCTTTCCTTGTTAAAACTTTGATGCCATGATTTGATTCTATACAATGGAGTATATCTGTCATTTAAATTCTTTGTCTCAATTTTACGGAGACAAAACGTACTGTATACATTTGGAATTTGGGTGAACAATTTTTTGTAGAAATACTAATATGTGAAAATGTTCTGCTTTATTTAAAATGTTTGTTTGCTGTTATGTAAACTGCTGACCTTCACTCAGGATTCTTAGTTATGTGGTCTGTAAAAGGTGGTGTGGTTCCCCTCGGGAACGGAATTTAGTAGCGCGCGCAAATTGTGGTTGACATAGGTAGAAAAGGTGGAACCAAGAGTCAGTCGGGAACGAGCTACTAAACTGTGCACTGCCCATGTAAAAGTTGTATATTGTGCTGGTTCCGATAGAGGCTTTTCCTACCGCTTACCAATGCCTCGGATGGATGGATAAATAACTGGAACTATTCTGGAATTGGTATCTATCTTCGCCACCAAGAAGGGACAGAGTCCAGCAATTCTACCTGCAATTCCACCTACCAACATGCAATCGCCACCACATTGCGCAGTCACTATAATGGAGCACTATAGTAACGTACAGTGAAGGATCAGCTCATTGGATATTTTAGTGTGCACAAATATAAGATAACTTATAATTATATTCATGTACCGACCATGAATTTTTCCCTATCACAACACCTCTCAGCACTATAGAAATGTACAGTGAAGGATCAGCTCATTGGATATTTTGGTGTGCACAAATATAAGATAACTTATAATTATTTTCATGTACCGACCTTGAATTTTTCCCTATCACAACACCTCTCAGGTTCCTCTCCATTTGAGCTATGATTACCGAGTGTCCTAGTTTGTGGAAAAAATGAAAGCCTCAAGGCTAAATAGTTAATTAAATAATGTTGTTTCATCTTTGGTAAGAAGGGAATATTCAGATTAACTGTGGATGTAGTGAAATTGTGGGAGGTAGTAAATGTAGTCTTATGAAAGCCTCCCAGTGATGGAAACAGTCCAATTTAAAGTTTTTTGGAGTTTCAAAGTCACCTACATAATCATTTACTTGAAAGTAGAAGATTGTGGTAATAAAGACAATTTGCTGTTTCTTTTAAAAATTAAAATTCTTAAAACTGAGGCTTATGAAGTTTTGCTTAGTTAATGATCATAGTGCTGCCTGTAGTAAATTTTAAAAGGTGAGTCAGTTTCTTGTAAATTTGTCAACATTGTGTCACACTGCAGTAAAAGTCGTGAATTGCAGTTGTTGAAAGTTGGATGCTTGCTAAGCACTTGTTCCTTTTGGGTATTGAAAGTGCATATTAATAGTGTAATAAGATCCACAGGTTGTCCTTTACCACTACTTGTGAAAACAATAATTTCTTTATTCAAAAGACAGTGAGAAGTAACCTGTTAGTTAATTCCATTTAACTTTCATTCTAAATAGAATAGTATTTAGTTGAGAGATATTTAACCTCAAACCAGTTCATAGTTTTGCAGTGAACTACATTTATAATTTTATGTCAGCTAGGAAGATGCTTGAACAATAATACTGAACCTATGTCCAATTAATGATTCTGCAGTGAATATTAATAGTAATGTTACAAAGACCATTCAGTTTGAATAAGCCCTGAAAGTAATAGTGTGTTTCGTTATCTGTTATATTTAGGCAAATAGACTGTCCTGCTCTGCTAGCTTCCAATCTTAACCGTGAACATATGCAGGTGTCAGAGTTCATTGCACTCGTGTGTGGTAAAATATAAGTTCTGTTTGTCCGTTAATGTTACTAATAACTGTTTTCTTAAACAAGAATGTTAATCATTCTCTTGCCTAATTATGCTGGCGACCGTTTCCTTTATTCTTTAAACAGTGTAGCTAGGTAAATTATTGTTTGTTACTCTTTGAATATTTAAGTAATTCAGACTTTCACTTCCGATAAGCCACCTCCGTTAGGTACAACGCGGTCAACATAACAAAATTGCTCTCAGAGGGTAACACTGCTCTGTTGCTTTATACCATAATTGCTTTAAAAAAATAGTTTTATTTCGCATCCTGCCTCCAACTTTAAGGTTATGGTATAGCAGTAGCAAACGGTAGTGCTATACGTGGCTTTTCCGTGACAGGACTAGTTTGTTCTGTTGGGGCATAATACGTAATAAGCCAAACTTGGTATTTAATTGTACAAGCTACGTAAATGCTGTCGCAGTGTTATATATGGACTTCATTTTCTGTTGTTGTGCATGTGTATACAATGAAATCCAAGACGTATCCAATTTAACAGTCGCGCAACACAAATATTTTGATTCCAAATCTACTTCGTTTCGAAAGAATGTATTGTTTAAAAGATAAACGACCTTTGGACAGTGATAGGCTTTCATCAACAGTGTTTTCTGTATGGATTAAATGCGCTGCGGTACGTCACACGAGCTGTATCAATTATTTTCTAATTTTAAACAAACTGTCATCTCCAGGACTGGGCGAGTTGTCACTAAAATGGAACATTCTCAAAAGTAACATAAAACCGTCACGGGACGTAACTTCGCCAAAAATTGGAGTAGTCAGAAGTACGTCTCTGGACCGATACTCTTTTATTCTCAACTTTTCACACGAGCCATGAGGAGCCAAATACCAATGAAGCTATACATTTCCTCAAAACCTGTATCTTTCCAGATGGATCCTTGAGAACGAACTAATTCCGACGTATTTGCCATGGTGAAAGTGAAAAATCGGTTCGTTTCAAGTGCTATAAATTTCAACAGATCTTCTGATAGGAATATCATGAAAGAGGATAGAACACTTGAATCAGGCGCTAGTTGGCAAATATGCCCTGAAGATGAGTCATCAAATGCATGAAGTGCTAGACTGAAATCACGTTTTTGCCAATCAAATTTATCAGCCTCACTATGGCGTGGCCTTCTATGGATCGATTCGTCTTCACTTTCAGAATCTGAAGAAGAAATGTCCTGGCGACCTCTACTAGGTGAAGCACGTAGCGATGTATTACTTAAGGATTCTTCTGATGAATCTTCATCGTCACTACATTCATTGGAGATGCCACACTCACTGTCCCTGTCACTCCTTGTCAGTATCTACAGTATCTCTTCGTCAGTGCAATGACGCCTATGTGCCATTTGTCTGTGGAACTCAAAAGTGACAGCACTCTAAAAATCCTGATGAAACGGCATATAGCTAAACGACACCACAGAAGCAGAATGCAAAAGATCTCATGAACCAGCTAGCACGAATGTCGAATAGCAACTGCGAAATCCCTAGCAGAGTGTTTCTCAGATAGCAGGGACAGCGGCACAGAACAATAAATAAGGTACATCCATCCCAGGGAGTGCACGGGACAAAAGAAATTGCAACGGGCCAGCATGCAGCCCTGGGCAGCTATTGGCGTCCGCAGGCCCACAGGCAGTGGAACCGGCTGCGGTATAAGCCGTCATTAGGACTCAAGTACCGGCCAGGTCGCGCGGCGAAAGCAGTCTGCAGGGCCCACGGGAAAGCCCACTTCAGCGGCAAACAACGACCGCAGGCCCTGTAGCCAGGTGGAGCGCCGCGGTATATCACGTCTGCAGTACTCAAAGGGTTGATAATTTTTTAAAGGTTCGTCCTTATTCATTCACTTCGTATGTTCCACCATCTCACCTACAGCCTCTGTTAAGTATTTAACTGTACTTGCAGGCCTCAGCACGCATAATATGTGTATAGCACGGACGCCAATGGCCGAATATTCTCAGTCCTGCTTCCATGCAACTATCATTGCTGCATGCGCTGGAATCTCAATAGTGTGAAGTATGCTGTGGCGTGCATCGAGTTCCTGCTATTACGGGAATGCACGCAGCTGTCGGTACTTCATATGCTACACTTTCAACGGGACGAATAAATCTGTGGCGTAATTTGATTTTCTGAAATTACGCATATGCACACTGGATACTTATGTAAAGTCAGTTACCACCGACAGTAGTAGTTTTCTTGCAGGGCCCAACCTGTCGACCATGTCAAGATGATCAAATGTGGACACATCGGTGATATGTGCAAGGTGACAATAGCGTCGTCAGCATGGGCAAGTTGGTGTATGCACGCTGATGCTGGATAGAAACAAGTGGGTCTTATAGATCCTCCACACTTCCGTCTGATTATCATCAGTGATTATAGTGCAAATATGAAGTGCCATTCTGGCACTGCTAATGGTGATGGTGTGGGTGTCATCATTTATTGCATTACGACGGCATCACTGCTGTTTGACGATCAAAGTATGGCTTTCCTCCTGAATGATTAGCAGGAATGAGAGTACACATACTTACGTATATTCTATAACTTAAGAAAAAAACTGTAGACAATACTTATACTACGCTTTTTTATAGTTGACTGGAATGCAGTTATACATATGTGTGACCAGGAGAGTTGGAAGGCGACGCAACACCTTGCCATACCATCTAATGGTTTGAGTTACATCCTTGACGTGGATATGAACAATCCTTACAAGTGTCCCATGCACAAATCACTGGTTTGGAGGGTTCTGGTGGCTCTCCAAAGGGAAAATCACCATAATGGGAAAAAAATCAAACATCTGGCTGCAGATACGGATGGAATATCCTACCAATTTGACTGATATGCACAGCAACTTGCCACTGTGACTGGAGCACCTAGTCCCTCAAGCTGATGAAAACGCTGTGGAATATGCAGAGACACATCTTACACTACAGAAACAGCCGGAAATGTCAAAGGTTGGGGGTATAGCTGCTTAGAATCACCCACAGCCTCTCCTTCAACCATCATGCTTGGTTGAAGAAGTAAATTGATGTTACTACTGAAAATTGTGATGATGTGACATGCGATTTAGAAGAATAAATTTATAAATCGATAAACAATTCAAGTCTCTGCAATACCATGGAGAGTGTTACAATCTATCACGAAATGAATTTAGCTTACTGCTGGCTTGGACGTAACGTCACGAGAGACTGCATCTCCAAGCAAAACTCTAAGCCTGCCACTATCTTCAACGGAGGATTAGTCGCTGTGGAGATGGATTAGAGTTCTATGGAGTTCAGAAAGCTTTTCTCTATCGTTATGTGTATTGTAGATCTGTCCAAACTCCATTACGTGTTTGCGAAACCAACTTTGTTGTTCCCAAGTCACTTTATTTGGATACAGACAGTTTCATCATCTGGGTAGAAGGCTGCAGCCCATATAGAGTAGTTAAGTACAATTATGAGGAATTCATTATATGTAGATATGTGGCTTAAAACCCTTATGGCGTAATACCTCACAACAAGAATGTTCTCGGCCTGATGGCACATGAGTTTAATGTTTCATTTTGAAATGAAAAATGTATGCATGCTATATAGATGCAGCTGCCATTCAAAGTTGCGCTAAAGATGTGTGCTGTGTGATTGTATCAAAATATTATTTCGAAATCTGCGAATGTTTTACCAAATAATTACTTAGCCTACATTTAAAATGCCCCAGATGTTCCTAACAGCTCCCAAACACGAAAAGCGCTTCTTTTCGAAAACGTAGCAGCTTTGCTTAAGAATCTGCTGTTCACTTTGTATATGCTATGCATGAAATTAATCTGTTCTTGTTTTTGTATCATTTTCACATAAAACTGTGTGTTTCCTCTCTTAACTAACCTCATTGAATTATCAGGTAAAAAACTGCACAACTGTCGAGCCACACAGCTCTTTCGGTGTGGACTGGTTTACACTACGATCGATTCTTGGCTATGACGTCACGATACGGTTGTTTGGCCTTGTCTCTAGGTGGTGTTGGTATCACCCAGTCTATGAAATTTTAGCTCATTGAGTTGATCGTTTGCTGCAGAATACCATCTTTGCATACTTTCTGCAATAAGCGATGAGCAAAATAAAGTGTTAAAATAATAGGCGACTTCCAAATTTAATATTCACTTTTGCAGAAAAATGAAATCCATGCGAAGTAACTGCTACAGTCTTCAACAAAAATTCAATGCAGAAACAGTTGGGAGGTATCAGCTTGTTGTGGAACAACAGCAGATTGGGCAGATAAATAGTGCGGCTGGGAAATAATCATATTGTGCAGCACAACAGGTCTCTTGTACTCTCGTCAGCTGTGGTGTGAGGTGCCGGACCCCGCTAGCGGTAGGACACAGTTCGCTCGTTCACTGACTGCAGGGTAGGCAGCCCGCCGTGCGCCTGGGACCAGCGTGCTGCCGCTGCCCTGCCCGCCTCCCTCGCCGCGGTGCGCGTGCGGCGCGCCGGGGTGCTCATTAACTCGGCAGCCATAATTATTATTTCGATGGCGCCTGAGCCTGCCGGAGAGGGCGATGGTTCGCAGAAATTAAACGCAAACAAACTAATCGCGGAGCCCCATCTCGCATTCAGGCCGCCGCCTGCCTTGGCTTGTGGCGCCTACTACGGGGAGCTGGCAAACTGCGCCCCACTGCCGAGGAACTGAGGAGGTCTCCTCACGCCGAGTTGCCAGTGAGTCGCTACGCAGTGTTACCGTCGGTTCCCAACATAGCCTATCACCTCCTCCATGTCCATTATATCTAGCATTCTCTGTAACCAGCTTAAATCAAAACTCGTTTTTAAAAAGCACCAAATTGCTACATCAAAAAATTGTTATAAGGTAGCTCTACTGGGTCCATCTCTCTCTCTCTCTCTCTCTCTCATTGTCTCTCATTCTTTTTCCTTCTCTTTCATTCTCATAATGGTGGTAGTGTGACGGATGAGACTGGACTGAGATGTGAGCGAACCTACGCTTCTAACCATTTATCGACTAGCCACATATCATCTCAGTATACAATATTTCACTAAAAAGATTTTATAATGACATTGTAATAATAATATTGAACAAAATTGCTGCTACAGTTGTTGTTGTTTTGTTGGTGTAGATTGTACAGTAGCAGAAGCCCTATTTCAGCTGTATGGCAATCTTCCCGCTATCTGCAGGCGAATACACTTTGTTAACAGCTATAAAATTACAACTAGTAAAAATTTTATTTGAATGCGTGTTAGCCGCGCGGGATTAGCCGAGTGGTCTCGGGCGCTGCAGTCATGGACTGTGCGGCTGGTCCTGGCGGAGGTTTGAGCCCTCCCTCGGGCATGGGTGTGTGTGTAAGCTTAGGGACTGATGACCTTAGCAGTTAAGTCCCATAAGATTTCACACACATTTGAACATTTTTTTTGATTGCGTGTTGGTACTTATATTCAAATTCCAAAGTGACGCTTCTGTCTTATAACCCATTTCTTGCATAAAATACATCATATAACGATGGTCGATATTTAATGAATGATATCGTTGTATCTTAGCTTAGTGATGACCTTTGCACTACTGAGGAACATCAAGAGTATAAAACATTTGCGACGCTCAACAAGAATTTTAACAAATTATGAAGTGTGAGACGGTAGCTTTTGTACAATAAGTGTGTTGTAGTGTTATCAAGAACATATACACCGAACTAGAAAACCACATGGACCACAACAAAACGAACCACCATCAACTGGAACGTAAGTGAACACAACTATTTTGCATCAGATGTATGTGTATTTTTATTAATGAAACAAAGGATAAAGTGCCACTAAGTACTCAAATATTGTTGTGCAATGTGGAGCAGACGACATGCTGTTAATCAAAACAACTATGTAACGATACATTTTAGCCACCTGGAGATGGGCATGGCAGCCCGAAACTGGTTATGACAGTAAAATAAAACATTCGAAAGGTACATGTGGCTGGTTGTGTCATTTACCAACTAATTTTATTTGTTAATCATTTATTTTACTTATGACTGCTGTTGTTGCGGAATGGCAGTTAGCTCTTTTGTGGATGTTATAGAATGTTGTTGTTTTAGCAGCTACGATTCACAGCAAGACCAGCGATGCTCTATTTTTACAATTTGTTATTTACTTGTCTATATTTCGAAATGGTCTATAGCGTGGTAGTATAATCTCTCTTTTTAGTTATCGTCGTGTAAGTGTTATCAAAGGATAATTGCCTACAGACAGCCTGAAGATGCGCATAGGGCTGAAATAGGGCAACTGATACTCTGTAATCTACAGCAATAAATCGACATCAATTATAGCAACATTTTTCGTTCAATACCGTTATCACAATGTCATTACAATGTCATGCTGTGGGCCTGAGAGAGAGTAAAAGTGTTTTAATTTTTAATAAATCATTAACAAGAAGCACAATAAAACGAATAGCAGTGAAAATGGTTAAAAGACCCATATGACAGAGAAATGAAACCAACGAAGTTGTAAGCACAAAGAGAACGAACGCATAATACACATACAAAAACTTACACAACAAAGAACAACACAACACGAAAACAATTACCATACGGAAGACGCAGAACAAAGTGGCACATGCTCACCCACAAAATAAGTAAAATACTGAAGAAATAGGGCCTTCAAATAGGTTACAGGTCAGATAACACAACACAGAAGAAACTCAGAACCAAGAAGATAGCCCCAGACAAATTCAACAGACCAGCATTATATGAACTCACTTGCAACACCTGCCCATCAGTGTAAACAGCACAAACATGTAGGAATTTTAAAACAAGATACTCAGAACACCTTAAGCAGAGCCGGAGATGCCTATGCTGCCCATGTTAAAATCACCAAGTATGAGGAACATTTATGAATAAACTACCAAATAGAAAAATTTGATTTTTTTTACATATAGAGTGGTTTAGTATTGCAGTTATGACAGAGGGATTTTGGAGTATCTTTTCTAGTTTCCTTCCAATTATTTTTTTATTAATGACCCAAATTTTTTTACAAATAATTGCTTTATAATTAAACTGAAATGAAACTACTGAACATATTGCCAAATGGCTGTGTTACAATGTACGTTTGACCACTAGGAGTGCTGTATAAAAATTTCATCTCTCTAGCTTGAATGGATTTTGAGAACATGTACCTTATATTCGAAAAATTCTAATTTACGAGAAATGGCTATCAGAGTTTCTCAATACATTCCTGCACTATAGGATGGATTATCAGGGTCTTCTTCTTCATCCCCCAAAAGCTTCCTCTTCAGTCTTCTTTTCTGGCCTGTTGTTCCATCATACTTCACATGGCTTTCTCTTCTTTCTGCTCCTCTTATCCTTCCTCTGTCAATATTTCTTAGTGCTCGTACAGTGTTCACCCCAGCTGTAAATCCTAATGCCTTCAGAACTTCACACTTCCCACTGTTCCCTTGGTTGTAGGTTGCTATTGCATCATAAATGCTAAAGTGCAGTGTTTTTATGCTTACAAACACCCTTTTAGGAGTCACTTTCCAAATCAAATTGATTACGCTCTCATTAAGATTCTGCGTCTTTCCGTGTAGACATTTGTGTAACAATTCTGGCTGTGCTAAGTCATGAAAAATAGGTTTCATTGTTCCCTCCTGATTCTTGTACATACTGCGTATTACCCGCTTTACACAAGAAGTATAATACTACCAACAACAGGCGTAACACTGAACTAATTCGAAACGGTAAACAGCAAAGAGATGATGTTCCGCGCTCTTATTCATTGTAGTATCGCAACTTGGTATTAGTGTTAATTTTCTTTTCCCTACGTTCTTCCTCTTCTTATATACACGGTTACTAAAACGTGGCATCGTAACCAGAACAAAAGTGTACGACAATGTTAAATGGAGCAAGATGTTCGAAATTCTGAGGAAAATAGGAGTAAGGTGAAAGGAAATACGGGTAATATTTGTCACAGAAAACAATGTAGCCAACCCTTGCACACTCGCTGTATGCATAACATAAGGCGCTGTATGCGTAACAGGCCGAGAAAATCCCAAGCAGTTCGCCAGGAAGTCACGAGAGGCTGTTAGATGCATTCAGCGGCCGCCCATTTCCTCTGCAGGCGTGGGGGAAAATGGTAATAACTCCACTTCTAGGGCGAGTAGAACAATAATTCAAAGTTTACATTAAAGAGGAATGTTCCAAATAATTTTCGGTAGCAAAACAAAATCGTAATTTTTTGGATTTGACCACCTCCGGCTTCCTTTAAAGCCCTAAAATGTAACAGAACGCATAGCGCATTTGCTGACCACGTAATAGCCCACAAGCAGTCAGAGAGAGAGAGAGAGAGAGAGATGTTGGGTTAGCGTGGGAGGGAGGGAGGGAGGGAGGGAGGGAGGGAGGGAGAGGGAGGGAGGGTTGAGAGGGAGGGAGGGTTGAGAGGGAGGGAGAGGCAGGAAGGGAGGGAGG
Organism: Schistocerca piceifrons; assembly: GCF_021461385.2. NCBI lineage: Eukaryota > Metazoa > Arthropoda > Insecta > Orthoptera > Acrididae > Schistocerca > Schistocerca piceifrons. Next base: position 648,467,491 of record NC_060142.1, read on the forward strand.
AGTGGAGGGAGGGAGGGAGGGAGGGAGGGAGAGGGAGGGAGGGTTGAGAGGGAGGGAGAGGCAGGAAGGGAGGGAGGAGTGGAGGGAGGGAGGGAGGGAGGTAGAGAGAGAGAGAGAGAGAGAGAGAGAGAGAGAGAGAGAGAGAGAGAGAGAAAGATAGAGAGAGAGAGAGAGAGAGAGAGGCGAAAGTAAGCCAAACTCTTTCGGGAACAAATCGAAACCGATGGGGTTAAAACACACAACACAGTGCACGCCGAGTTTTGCGAAGTGAAAAGATGTATGTATATCCGAAATCATGCAAATTATTTTGATATGTATTTGCAATGTCCTCAGGATGCAAAAGAAAAAAGATCAGTCAAATTAAAATTGAGTAATAACAAATGCATACGCAAAACATTTCGCCAGTGTCAGAATCAAGCTTTTTAAAATCGATGGATACGCTATCCCGCTGATAAAATTCGCATTTAGATCGTTTGGTTTGCAGATGGCAAGCAAATCAGTGCAGGACACCATACAGATGGTCCTGCAAAACCATATAATGTAAAATCAAGGTAAGAACAAAAACGAATGATAGCTGTCTTTAGACCCCACGTTGTTAAATCAGCTACAATCTAAAATATTGTAACTTTTTACGGTTTTCGATTAACAAAACCCACTGAATATGGTACAGAGGTGCTGAAACATGTTTGGGTAACAAGAAAAAAACCTTTATTACATAAAAACTGGAACCTATGTCCCAAAAAGAAACTATGGCGCTGCCTTCTGTCTCGCAATGAGATTTCCAATTTAAACTTTCTCAAAGGAGCGGCGTTAGATAGCAGTTAATAAAATAAGATGATTTTACTTGATTTAACTGTCGCGACGTGAAGGCAAGCTACATTGATGATGGACAATAACTTCTTTTAACAGCAACGTATGGTGCAGCTCACTGAGATTTCTATATTTTTACCTGTACTGGCCTATCATCTTAGTGTTATTCGTATAATCGGGACCACATCAGGCCAAAGGGTAGGCTGGTCGGGATCATTGTTCAAAGGTGGTAACCGAGCAAACGTGTACAATTCCCACTAAAAATGTTACGTGCAGCAAGGGAAAAGATCTGATAATACAATATCTCAAGGGGATTGTAGCTTCCGTCAGAGAAGGACTAACGAAATAACACAAATAGCGTTCGGTCGTTCGGCCTCGAACAATCCGCGTCCAGCCTCTCCTATTTTGCCGCTGAAAAATATTCAAAACACAATAGAAGTCATATGTGTTATGAGGAGACAAACGGTTCAAACGGCTCTGAGCACTATGGGACTTAACATCTGAGGTCATCAGTCCCCTTGACTTATAACTACTTAAACCTAACCAACTTAAGGACATCACACACATCCATTCCCGAGGCCGGATTCGAACCTGCGACCGTAGCAGCATCACGGTTCCGGACTGAAGCGCCTAGAAACGCTCGGCCACAGCGGCCGGCGATGAGGAGAGAGGATGGTGGTTCTTTTAAATAATCAACTCAATTAATTATAGTGAAATAAGTAATTATTAAGGAAGCAAATTATCGATGCATCAAAATTACATGTTCTGGGTACAAACTCAGAAGGTAGAAAGACAAAATGATATGCTAATGACAATATTTTTCGAAATAATCAAAACTCTGAAATACACTGTCGGGGAGCTGCTGCGATAACATCCATGCCCGAGGCAGGACTGGAACCTGCCACCGTAGCAGTTCCAGACTGTAGCGCCTAGAACCGCTCGTCCACTCCGGCCGGCGTAAACATCGCAGATAACTAGCATCCAACGTAATCAGCTATGGATGGAAGTTAAAACTCTTCCTAGCTTTGACTGTTCAGGCGGATAAATTATGTTGTTGTGGTCTTCAGTCCTGAGACTGGTTTGATACAGCTCTCTGCGTGCTACTCTATCCTGTGCAAGCTTCTTCATCTCCCAGTACCTACTGCAGCCTACATCCTTTTGAATCTGCTTAGTGTATTCATCTCTTGGTCTCCCTCAACGATTTTTAGCCTCCACGCTGCCCTCCAATACTAAATTGGTGATATAGGAATACTACATGATCCTGTACAACGACCTGAGATAGGCACTAGTAGAAGTTATTTGTTAATTGTATTTTCATCACATTTTCGTTTTAAACTCAATACAGCTTAAGTATAGCGCACTCTCCATCTCCACACCCTCCACCTCCTTTCCAAACCAAACTCCAAGCACCTACCTATCCCAGATGATGAGCTTCGCCCTGACATCTACCCCTCCTACCAACTCTGACCCCACCTTCCTCCTCCCTCCCCCTCATGGCTCCCTCTCCTCTTCCTTCCTTCCCGTGAGTGGCTATCCCACTCCTACACCCCCTCTCTTTCATGTGCTCCCCTTCACTGTCTCTGCACTCCCTCCTGCCTTATCTTCCCCTTCATTTCGCGCTCTGCCTGTCTCCTGCCTCTTCGTGTGCCCCCCGTCACCACTTTTCCTCTTGCTCCCACACGCATCCCCCATCCCCCCTTTTCCCTCCTCTCCAACCTCCAGTCCCATGGCATGTTCCTACCAGTGGTTTTTATTCTTTGTGAGGATTCCATCGTTTCCCGTGTTGTTTTTTTCAAGTGTCTCGCTCCATGTGATATTCAAAATGCCTCTGAGCACTATGGGACTTAACAGCTATGGTCATCAGTCCCCTAGAACTTAGAACTACTTAAACCTAACCAACCTAAGGACATCACACAACACCCAGTCATCATGAGGCAGAGAAAATCCCTGACCCCGCCGGGAATCGAACCCGGGAACCCAGGCACGGGAAGCAAGAATGCTACCGCACGACCACAAGCTGCGGACATATGTGATATTCATACTGTCTCCGAATTTTAACTTGTGTGTTTGACTCCTGTGATTTTAAGTGTGCAACAAATTGCCAGCTGTGTTTTTCTAACTTTATGCCGAATTTTTGACCGTCGCCCCTGTGCATGTCCCCATATTAGTGTATGTCTTAACTCCCATCATCTCTATTTGCTGTGTTTTTTATGTCCCCCTTTTACCACCCCCTTTTTTGTAAGTGTTCCTCTTTCATGTACGTTGTAAGACCATTTGGCTGAAGAGCAGTGGACTGTGCCTCTGCCAGCCCTCCCCTGCCCATGGGGCAGGGTAACGAAATTATGATATAGAAAAAAAATAGGTATAGCGCAATAGCTTTAATTGTGTGCTCGATCTACCATCCGTCAGGTGGCTGTTTTAATCGTTCTGCGACTTTTTATGCCCCAGCTGTACTTTTCTGGTGCCTTTTAATCCTTAGAGTGTGTGTTTTCTTTGTATACAATACTTTTTTAACTTTTTACCTCCATTTTACAGTCACCGCTTTTTGTATGCCTTCTTCTCTTATGTTCCGCCATTTTTTCTATGTTTCGCCATGTTTTCATCTTTATGTTGTTTTAGAAGTCTTCCTGTCTACTTGCAATGTCTCTTGGGTGAAGAGCAGCGCCTATGCTGTAGACAGTTCGTCCCTGATGGGGAATTGCAAATATAATAAAGGAAAAAATGTTATAGTGCACATCATGAAGGGTGAATCCCCTTAATTCTCAGACATAGGATTCCACTGCCTGGGCTACCGTCAGGGTGCAATCTTTGGAAGAGCACCTTGCTGTTGCTGTGTCTGTCTGTCAGCCTATATGTCCATCAGCTTATCTGCCTGTGTGCTTATCTGTCCATCTGCCTATCTGTCTGTCTGTCGGTCTGTCAGCCTGCCTGCCCGCCCATCAATCTGCCTGTTAGCTGCCATCCGGAGGTCGCCACCACTACTGCACAGTGCACTCTGCTGCCTACCGTCTGTCCATCACCGTCCATCTGCCGCCGTCCACCAATTACCATCGTCACTGTCTGTCCATCCATTTGTCCGTCTGTCTGTCATGAGCCTTCCCACATCCACTGTCATATACACCTCCTTCCCCACTTTCACTGTCACTTCCTATAGTGCCACCCCGGGCCTCCCCCTTATACCCCGCATCCCTCCCCCCATTCACCCATTCCCCCCCCCCTGCTGTTTACCCCCACATCTACACCCATCCCCAGCCTCCACACTTGCTACAGTACCCACTTCTGCCCCTGCCATCACATACGCCTCCGCTGCCATCTCTGCTGCGCCCCCTAAGGAGGTCAGCTTCCACTCTCTCGCCCTCCCTCCCCCAGTCACTTCATGATCTGCCTCCCCTGTCTGCTTCACGTCACGCTGAGCCACAATTGCCACCACTGAAATGGCTGCATCTCCCAGCAACTCCACTGTACCTACAGGATCGACTGCCCACCACCTCCCACTCCTCCCCATCCCTCCCCCCCTCCTCCTCCCAGCCTACAATCTCCAAAAAACCAGAAGTGTGTGAATGCTGACTCTGCTCCCACCACTTCCCACAAAAAGTCACCACCTCCTACCACTCCCACTGTCATCTTCATGAATACCACCCACCCTCCTGTCACCCATACCCCAGACCCCACTCTCCACAATTTTGTTCTGCCAGCTAGACTCCAGTTTCCATCTCCCAACTGATTAACTGATTCCCCACAGGGACTCAGTCCTCATAAAGTCCCCCTTCCCTGCCTTTCATAAGGAGCTTCTCTGTCGACTCCCATGTATCATTTTTGGCCCCCATGCGTCCCTGAGACCCTTCCTCACCTGGTCATATCCAGCCTCTCTGTCACCCTCTCCCCCCCCCACCCCACCTACACTATCCTGATCACCAAGCTCAGCCAGCTGACCTAGAAGACGGCTCTGCCCGCCATATCCACAATGACTCTCGTCCCACTTATCTCATGAAGGTCTTTTTGGATTCCGCCCACTCCACTGACTACCTCCTCAACCAGGGTGTTCTGATGCTTCACCACTGCTACCCTGTTAAATCCTTCAGATCTCCTGCCCAATTCTACTGCTACCAATGCTGCCTCATGTATAATGATCACCTAGCCCCCAACTACAAAAACCTACCCATCTGCCCTTATTGCAAGGTCTCCCATTTTCTCAAAAACTGCCCCAACTTCATGACCCCTCCTTTCTGTAACACCCATCCCACATGAGACACCACACTTGATGTTGTCACTGCCTCTGCAAACCTCCTTGGGAGTATCGCCATCGACTTCCTTCATCCTGCAGGTAGTGACCACCTCCCCATCCTTCTCACCATGTCTGTTCACCACCCACCTCTGGCTCTGCACCCTTCACCTGTTCCTAAGGTAGTCCATGACTACCATCACGCCAACTGGGAATCCATCGCCACCCAGGTCGAAAGCCCCCCCCCCCCTCTTACCTATCGCCATCCTGACAACATTGTACATGCCTCAGCTTTCCTTCAGAAGGCCATTACTGATCCCATGGAGTCCCATGTTCCCACTACAACCAACCACCCCCACCGTCCCACTCTCCCTCTATGGGCTGTCCTCCTCCTCTACCAATCCTGCCTCCTCCATCGCTCCTCCCAGTGCACTTGTGACAGGGATACACTCCAGTGCCACTGGCAAATACAGCGACATGTATGGATCCACATTACAGCAAAGAAAAGTTGCCTCCTCCGACATAAACACTCCCATCACAGCACATGAAATTTAACTTATCCTCTAGTAAAAGCACAACACAGCCCCCGGTCATGACTGTGTCACCTACCACCACCTCAGAGAATGCCCCTTCTCCTTCCTGACTGTCCTTGCCAATTTATACAACGTCATCCTCTCCACTGGCTTCTATCCTGACCTGTGGAAGACTTCCTGCATCCTCTTATTCCTCAAACCCAACAAACCCCCTTCAATAACCTCTTCATGTTGTCCCATTGGTACCTCCATCTTCAGTAAGGTCTTCGAATCCATCCTCTCCTGTCATACCAATCACTACCTTAATCAACACCACCTTTTCCCCCATACACAGCGTGGCTTCCAACCCTCCTCCTCTGCCAAAGGCAAACTCTTTAACCTCATCCACATTCTCTGCCTCCAACTTAACTCCCACTGCTCCGCCAGTTTTGTTTCCCTTGACCTCAAAAATGGCTACTACTGTGTATGGCATCCTGGTCTCCTCTTTAAACTCCAAACTCTTTTAACTCCTATGCTGTCCCCACTATCTCAATTACACTGTGGATATGCCCAAGCCACCCCCACCTGTCCACCTCCTCCAATATGCTGGTGACATAGCCTTCCTGGCTCCCAATGCACCCTCCAAACCCACCTTGTCCAGTTCACCAATTAGTGTAACCAGTGGTTCCTTTGTATAAACCCCTACAGAACCAGGCAATCATCATAGGCTGCATCCACAAGCTCCTTCCATCTCCCTGACTTCTAACCATTTATGGTCGTCCCACCCAGCTCACCCCAACCCTGGTATACCTTATCACCTGGACCCCTCATCTCCTGACCATCCAGCAGAAAACCTATTCCTTCCTCCACCTCCTGAAACTATGGCCAGGACAGATGTGGCGATTGCACACTTCCACCATCCTCCACATCTACAAATCCCTCATTATCCTACCTTCTATTATGCCAGCATTGCTAGGATCTCCACCCCCCTCCCCACATTTACAAGGCCCTCCAAATCGTAGAAGACCATGTGCTCTGCCTTGCCTTCCTTCCGCCCTCCTTCCCCCACACAACTCCTTCATGACCTCATCCCCTTCCCCCATCTGCTCCTTGTCCTGCAACATATCCACATCCTTTACACTGTTTGCAGGCTTGATTCCCCGACGCCCTGTTTTCCTCCTTCCCCTCCCGCCCCCCACCCATTGCTGCACCTCTATCGCTGTCTCCCTCCCTCTCTCCACCTTCATACCCTCTATCTCTTTCATCAGGGCAATTTCCAGCACCTCCCTCTCCCAGATGTTGAACTTTGCCATGACATCTACCATTCCTGCCAGCTGTAGCCTGTCATTGTTCCTGGCCCCCTCCCCAGGTGACCCCCTTTTCTCCTATCCCCTCATTCTCCCAGAGCGGATTTTTCTCCTTCCTCTCCAGTGTTTCTACAGCCCCTCCTCCACTGTTTCCCTCCCATGTTTGTCGCTCCCCGGCCTCATTGGCGCGCCTCCCACCCATCTCCCCCTATATCCCCTCTCCCCCCTCTATCCCCTTTCTTCCCTTCCTTCCCTTCTATCTGGTCTCCATCCTCCTGGCAGATCTCCTCAATCTGTTCCTTGGCATTGCTGTGCTACATCAGTGTTGTGTTTGGTGCTGTTCTCCTGTGACATCAAGAGCTGTGATTTTAATTGTGTGCTGGACTTGTATGTAGTGTTACTCTCATTGATTGTTATGAGCTACGCCATCCATCGCTACTACTTTTATGCACCGGCCATACTTCACCTTGTGTTTCTTTTAATCGTGGCAGTGTGTGGCTTTATGTGTGTGGTTTTTAGCTTTATATAATGGTTTTACAGTCACGACCTTTTTTAACGTTAATTTCCATGTTTCCCCTTTTACATGTCTCTTTCGTCGTATTTACTCCTTTCTGTTGTTTTTTTAACTGTCTCCATGTTCTGTACTTACTGTCTGTCTCTCGGCTGAAGAGCAGCGCCTATGCTGCTGCCAGCCAGCTCAGTATGGCGCATTGGAACACAATAAAGAAAAAAAAGTATATCGTCTAGTGTCAGTCTTCACATGCATATTCTCGACGTTGCATTGACTACGAACTTTCTGACATAGCATACTTCTTAACATTGATTTAGAGATCGAGATTCGCTTCGTAATTTCATTCGAATGGAAGAGGAGTTTTTTTTTTTAATCTGCTAGTCATCAATTGAAAATATATTTATCGGAAAGATGTAAACATGAGCCAGTCCATTAGCCCAGAGAACGATATGTACAGGGTGAGTCACCTAACATTAGCAATGGAAAAACCTCCCAAACCACAACAAACACTGAATAACTAATTCCGCATACCGAAAGTGAGGAAAGAGGTTGTTGTAATTGATTAATACAAACCATTGAGAAATGCACAGAAGTCTGATTTTCAACACTTCCTTATGCTTTTTTTATGGAAACCTGTTATTATTTTAGCATAACTGAAAATAGAAACAAATACTTAATCAACGCTGTTTGCTACATTGTAAAATGTTAAGTACATCCAGAATAATTTTTAATGTAATGTTGACGCTTGGAACCTCGGACGTTCAGTCGCGTGTTGTAACAAACAAGATCTGTAGGGTACGTTGTAGTAGTAGTAGTAGTAGAAGTAGTAGTAGCTAGCAGTAGTAGTAGCTTTATTCACCTGCAGATTTCTTTTTACAAGGATACATGACATGTCAGAATATTTACAAGTTTAGACAAATGTAAAATAAGCTAATTCGTGTATACATACATTTACAGACATCTAGTTACAGACAATGATTAGATTTACGCCTGATATACAATACTTCTTTACAAATAACTTATTAGATAATGTAATGCCACGCTGTTCACTCGTATTTCACCATCAGTCACTGCATACACTACAAGCACTTTGTTTCATATCCCTTCAGTCGCTACACACAAGAACACACACACACACACACACACACACACACACACACACACACACACACTCTTTCTCTCTCTCTCTCTCTCTCTCTCTGCTCTTTGGGCCATTTTCTGTACCGCAACTTTCCATCTGCTAGCCTGAAAAAATGAGTCAGCATTCCATTATATTGAGTGACATGTAGAGCTTAGAAAGAGGAAGAGATGTTAGTATTGTGCTGTGCATAGCTAGGGGTAAGTTTTTGTAAAAAAGGAAAAAAAGAAGGGAAAAACATAGTGTGAAGGTCTTATGTGGAATGTTGGATGTTTTATAATCATTATTATTATTTATTTGTATATCTTTTTTGTACCAAAATCCTACTCTGCTTTATCTAAGTAATGCTTTAATACATAAAATGTATTTAATAACAGGTAGTGTCTTTTTAAATAAGAGTATTTTTGCAATTTCTTTAATCTCTTTTGGTAATTTATTGTACGGTATTATTCCTTGGTAGAAAATGCTGCTCAGAGTTTTATGTTTGGTAAATGTAAGTTGAGTCTAGCTCTTGTTCCATGCTTATGGACATAGTTGTTTGTGCAGTAGTTATCAATGTAATTTTTGATGTGTACGACTGACTAGTAAATATATTCACACGGAGCTCTTAAAATCCCCAGTGTTTTGAATCGATCTTTACAATGAGCTCGCTACCATTTTTGGTTATTTTTCTTATGGCTCTTTTCTAGAGCTTGAAAATTGTGTTCATATTTTGTGCATTTGTTCCCCAAAAGAGAGTGTCATAGCTAAGAACTGAGTGTACATATGAATAGTATGTAACTAGATGACACTGCATGTTATACTCTGATGATAAGATTCTAAGGGGATAACATGCTGAAGACATCCTGTTGCAAGTACTTCTGTGTGTTCACACCACTTCCACTGACAAGTTGACAATGATATTTACGAGTTTGGCTGTCTCCGTGTCTGCATGTAGTGTCTGCTGAATTAGTCCTTGTACTCAGAACAACTGTAGTAATGAAAGGTGGCTACCCTGAGCCATAGCGCCAGAGATTGCGCCAAAGAGTATTATTCCGCCGCCTCCACTGGCAGCGCTTGTCGAGTACTCGTAGTAGTCAGTGCTTGCTGAGATGTCGTAGTGAGGATTTCTTGTCGAGAAGTCGGGGAGGAGAGTGCTTGTTGAGATGTGGTAGTAGTGAGTCGGTGTTGAGATGTTGTAGTAAGGAGTGCTTGTTCCATGTTTTATGCAGTTGTTTGATGGGCTAGACAGCAGATGTTGTTCGAATGGAAATATTGTAATGATCAGAGTGCTTTTCGTCAATATATATGAAGGTAAAATATTCCCTTTTTTTTCATTATTTCCATGTCTTAAATAATGCGTCATTACAGGCTCAGTCAACAAAGCATCTGGCTTGTGTTCTTGTATTAGAGTGTAATTCTGGTTTTCTTGTGCAATTATAGTATTTCTATTTTTTTTTAATTACTTCAGTATAAATGATATTTAAAATTTCTTGTCTTATTGAAAAAGAACCGTGCCATATGTGTACGTTGAATCACACTTCCACACACAGAACAGTTACACTTGTGCTTTGTTGTTGCGTTGGTTTTATAGTTGCTGGGGACTTAATTAATTAATTAATTGTGTTAACGAAAATTTTCTTTCATTCCTTGTTGTTATTCTATGCAGTCAGATTGCGTACTAAAACTAGTCAGGGCCAACCGTTTACGAGACCTCGTAATCGGACATACAGCGACTAAAAAATTAAAAAGAATTTGCATTCATAATAAATAATTAAGCCCCCATGCACGTGGCGACCGCTGCTTCGGATCGTCCCTTGGAATTCTTCTGATTGTAAAAATAGTAGACAGTAGTATTGTTGTAGTAATTTGTAGTTTAGTAATTGTAGTCTATTTTGCATGTGTAGATATGGTAATTGTCATTCTTCTAATGGTATTTTTTTCAGAATTTAATTTTGTTGTCTTGTATACGCGTTTGACAATTTAGTGCAATTATTTCAATTGTTCGTTAATCGTGTTTGATGGAAACATTTCGTGTGAATGGTATTGTTGGAGATGAGGAGTCATTGTGTGTAATTTTCGTACAGTGACGAGTTTTGTATGTTTTGTAAATGATTACGCGATCGGTGAAAAAGGCAAAAATGATGGATAGTCAGAATGACGAAATTGTTGACATGGCGAACTCGCCAACACAGGAGAACAGTATGATGAATAATGAAGTGGAAAACAATTTAATAAGTCGGGAAAATAGTCCGGAACCACTTCAAAATTTTTCTCAATCAGAAAATTTTCAGAATTCGAGATTAACGACAGAATATTCTGGAATAGTATCGAACACAGATAGATTTACAGCTATGACGAAGGAAACTGGTTTTGCGCGAAATGTTAGGGGCGAAAAGAATTTTGAACCAGTTAATATGGAGCAGTTGATGGGTGTAATATTAAATTTGGGATCTGAATTAAAAACACGGTTAGACTCACAGGGATCACATATAGGAACAATTAAAACTGATATGGGAACAATGGAAACACAGTTAAGATCTGAATTAAAAACACAGATGGGAACTTTGGCAACACGGTTAGAAACTGATATGGGAACAATGGAAACACGGTTAGGATCTGAATTAAAAACAGTGGCAACAAGTTTAGAAACAGAGATGGAAACAATGGAAACACGGTTAGATTCACGAATAGGGACATCTTTCAAAAACATGAAAGATGAATTAAAGAAAGAAATTAGAGAGGAAGTACAACCGATTTTGAATGCTCACAATAATAGATTAATTTCGATAGAAATCAGACAAAAGGAACAGGATAGAGAACAGGAAGAAAGAGATCGCACGATAGTACAAATATTTTCAGAGTTAAATTTACAACGTGCACATGATAAGGAAGAAATATTAGAGAGAATCGAGGATTCCGTACCAAATGACAGATTAAATAACCTAACACAACAGTATGAACAGTTAACTACTAAATGTGTTAATACTGAAACCCGAGTCGCGACACTTACGGAAGACGTAAATAAACAGAAAGAACAAATAGGTGACTCATCGGAAAGAGTTGAGGAGATTTCAGATAAACTGACAAGTTTATGGGGACAGAGATTCGGATGATACAGCTCCATTACTATTTGCAGAAACCGAAGAGTACCAGAACATAAATAAGCATGTTGAAAATCAAGGAAAATTTAATGAACGCGTCATAAGGGAATTTGAGGCATTACGAAAGCAAGTCAAACAAATTGAAGGCGGAATCGTAGGAAAAGACAGTAGAAGAAATTTAGAATCACCGATAACAGAGGGGTTTGAAGAAAGTAACTTATTTCATTTACGAGAAGCAACAAGAGAGCGCCAGGCGCGCGAACTTTACAATAATCGACATTCGGACTGGGACAGACGCAGTAGGTCTTTGTCGCCACGAGGAGAAAACTTTGACTATAAACACTTTTTGACTGTTCGGAAATTTAAGATCTTTCGTAACTCTAAGAATGACATACATCCATGTTCATGGATAGATCAATTTATGTTCGCACTTCCATGAAACTGGCCACTAAGTCACAAACTGGAAATTATGTGCGGCTATTATTGTCCTTAGGGGATTCACTACACTAAGTGAATATGTGCCGTAGCGTGCATAGGGCCCCGAGCTGTAGTGGTGCTATTTCCCTTTTAGTTTTCTGCACCGCTGCCTACTCTTTTACTATTCTTTGCATCTGTCAAAACAACTCTTCTACTATCAATCTATCTACAGAGTCGTTAAAGAATAACCGGATATGACTAATTTACCCAAAAGTGATTTCGGAAATTACCGTTTGGACTTACTGTACCTTCAGCAGCATTCATTCGTAGTTTAAACGAAATTTTACCTGTTTATCTTCGTGACAATATTACTTCATATGTTGACGATATTATTATCGCTAAACGTTCTTGGAATGAGCACAACAAAATTTTGTATTTATTATTACGTATTTTTGCAACAGTTGGCATTACAGTGAACTTGGAAAAATCTGAATTTGGTCGTTCTCAGGTGAAATTTCTCGGTCACATTATTTCTACAGAAGGTATTCTTCCTGATCCAGAGAAACTAGACGCTATTCGTAATTATGCTGTTCCTACTACAAAACGTGATGTTCGTAGTTTCCTTGGTGTCTGTAATTTTCTTAGACGCTTTGTTAAATTGGACGATTTGACCACACCTCGTTTATGTGAACTATCTGGAAAGAAATCTAATTGGGCTTTGGATGAGGAAGCTCAATCAGAATTTGAACAACTTCGTGATGCTTCAGTTGCTGCTCCACTTCTTTCACATCCAGATTTATCTAAAGATTTTTATTTGGCGACGGACTCATTATACAAAGGCCTAGGTGCACATTTATTTCAAGAGATAGAAGAAGATGGCGTTGAGTACAGAAAACTGTTGCATTTGGAAGTCGTGTTCTCTCTAAATCAGAAAAGAATTATTCGATTACGGAACTTGAAGCCTTGGCTGTTGTTTGGGCTTTCACAAAATTTCGCACATTTTTGTTTGGCAGACATACTAAGGTTTACACCGATCATCGAGCTCTGGAATTTCTTATGTCGACAAAATTGATTCATGGAAGATTGTCACGATGGGCTCTGTACCTACAGGAATTTGACTTTAGTATTGTTTACATACAGGGTTCTTCAAATATTGTTGCTGATGCTTTATCACGTGCACCTATGGGTTTGAAACTAAGTGCTGAAGAGGACTGCAACGAAAACAATTATTGTTTGATGTATATTCAAGATGTTGCATTTGAGAATTTTATTCTTCTTCGCTCCAGGACATCGCTAAGGAACAAAATAAGGATCCAATCTGGAAGGACATTAAGGAGAAGTGGAGGAGAAAGGAAAGCGTAGCGATTAGACAGCATTATTTAGTTCGCAATGATATTCTTTTTAAACGAAAATCGGTCGACAACTCTGTTTGGTTAGTTTGTATTCCTGATGAGTGGGTTAATAAATTGATTTGGTACACACATTTCAGTTATGCACACTTTGGTCCCAGAAAATGCTTTCATAAATTACGAGAAAATTGCTACTTCAGTAATATGGAAAAACGTATTCGATCTGTTCTTGCCAAATGCAAATTATGTCAAAAGGCTAACCCACCAACTATTTCTCACAGAGCACCGTTGTTTCCTATCATTCCAGCGAAATTAAAAGAGATGGCTGCAGTCGATTTGTTCGGTCCAGTCGTTCGTTCTACTAATGGTTTTGCGTACATTTTCGTAGCAGTGGAATTGATATCAAAATATGTGTGTTTTACACCTTTACGCAAAGCAACAGCTCGTTCAGTTTCTAACGCTTTCATCAAACATTTTCTTAAAGAAGTGGGTCATGTTGATAAGGTCATATCAGATAATAGATCACAGTTTCACTCTAAAATTTGGCTTCGTTCTCTACGGCGTCGTAAGATTAAACCAATTTTGATTTCACTTTTTCACCCTCAATCTAACGCTTCAGAGAGATGGATGAAGGAAATCAAAAAATTGTGTCGTCTTTATTGTCATCAGAATCGCAGAACGTGGGATCAGTACCTTCATATTTTTCAAAACATTCTGAATGAACTCCCTAATGATTCAACTTCTTTACCGCCTAGACTGATACTAAAAAACAAGGCACCGACAAATCGCATTTCTGAAATCGTTCCTTTTCCGCGTACACGAAAACTGCGGCATTCTGAAGTTTTCAACCTGGCTCTGCAAAATATTGCATCTGCGGCTGCTAGAAGAGAGAAATCAGCTAAGCGTCCTGGTCGTTTAAAAATCTTGTCACTTGGTCAAAAGGTGTTAATTAAGTCTCATCGTTTGTCTCACAAAGGAAAAGGCTTGTGTCGCAAATTTTTTCTGCTTTATAACGGTCCATATAGAGTACGCAAAATTATTCATGATAACACTGTTGAAGTAGAAACTCTTAAATCTCGACGCTCTAAGGGAATACATCATATATCGAACGTTAAAATTTTTGTGGAATGACATACTTTAGAGAAACTAACAGCTACATGTAAACATGCAGAGAATACAAGGATACCGCGCTGTGTTTTGGCGGCGGCACATACTCAAAGCAACAGTCAAGTCTGCGCGCCGCACAAGGCAGTCGTTGACCGCAAACAATTACTTACTACGTCACGCGCCTACAGCTGATCGAGCGCTAAGTGCGACTGCACTGACAGCCATAAACAAATACACAGTCTAAATTCTCCGAATAAATCCAGTATAAAGGTATAGTGACTTGATAAATTGTGTTATTAACATTCAGTATTTTTCAGGATACGGTTCTATAAAATATTTAAGAACTTCAGGTAAATTCAGTGCGTGTCCGACGTTAAGACGTCTTGCTATCGAGAAAATTTCAGGTAGAATGTAATTTCGAAGAAGAAACTAATATACTAAAAAGGTAACTATTAATTGAGTTTATTTTTCACGTAACATATTTCCACTTAGGTACGTACTTTAGACGTAATTTGCTGCTCGCGATTACGTGATTCAGACTTTGTGCTAAATTTCATGTTCTATGAATTTACGTGTGAAGCGACGTGCTTGCGTACATTAACTGATTTTGACAATGATTGATTAATGAACAGGGTTGTTAATTATGTATATTATGCATCGCTTGGCTGCTATGCTTTTTCACTGATGTCACATTATTTTTTTTATGTGCCTGCTGTGCTTATTTATTTAAATTATAATTGTCACCTGATTAATTGTGCTGACTGTGGTTATGTGTGTAAGTTATACTTTGTGATTTATCTGCTTGCGCCTTCATGTTTACTTATTAAGATTATATATGAACATTTATTTGGTTATGCTGATATGATGCTAATGACCTGTTTATTATGTTAGATAACATATTTGCTGCCTTGCTTATGGATTGCATATTTACACATTTCTGTTTTGTTGTCATAACTACTCTTTAATTTGGTATATAGAAATGCTGATATACTGTGTACAAACATAGAGTTTAGGTTACTCTATGGTACTAATTATTGTTCGCTTGGCAGAGCCTCTTTGTAGGAATTGTGCTGCATCCACTTGTTGACATTCTGTTCTCCACTGGTATATTTACTCGCTATTGCATGTTTTGCTTACGCTCAGTGCCTTATATTTTTAAGATAAGAAAATGAACTGCTATAATTCGACGAACGACATTAGTACAAGAAACGTCATAGAAGTCACATGAGCTGGAGGTTTTATGGAAGCTGTAGAAATTTATGCTAATAGGAAGGAAGCTAATGACATGACATACCAACACTAGGTTTAGACCATTGACAGTTATTACACTGCATTCTTCGTGAGCAATTGAAATAGGAAGCGACACTTGACACAAGAAATACCCGACATGTTTGCTTCTGTTTTGCCATGATTCTTGAAGTGGTGTACACACTGTGAAATATTACTATCATTCACAATCCGAACTCGTACTTACTTACTGAAAGTTATGCAAACTGAAGGCTGTTAGAAGTCATGTATGCATTTCTTTTATTTAATGATGGACAAGGTAACCAAAATGTATTTTATGATTCATAATGAGAAGAAGATTTGGCTCAGGTGGACTACACAGAGGTTGTGTATGGACATTGTGTCTTCGGATTGTATGGGATGATGAATTGAAGTTTGCACTAGGATTTTATCTGTACTTGTTCGAGGAGACTGACTAGAGGAAAGAGTTCTTATGGAAGTGAAATGATATTGGTAATAAGGTTTATATGTATCGACGTACTGAAGAGGTATTATTGAGGTATTGAGATTATGTGATGCTGATGATTATTGGAGTTTTGGTGGATAAGAGGCAAAGTAAGTGAGGAGCATATTTTTTTTTTGTTGATTTATATGGAACAAGGAGGATGAGGATAGCAGACTAGAACACTAAAGTGGAAGGAAGGTTGTTTACACACACTTTGTTAAATCAATAAGCAGTACATAGTTTTTTTTCTTTTTTTTTTTTGGAGAGAGGAAGCAATTGCATATCTTGGCACACTGACAGTTGTTCAGCAACCGTACATTTTGATTTGGCTTGGCAAACAATGGTCTTGACATAATGACTATGACGTTGACTAACTATTATTGACTGTTATACATTGCTGCCACTACTACTTGATACACATGATGAACATCAAATTTTGACAGAATTGCATTTACACAGTTAACACTATTCAATTACACAGTAGTACTTAATGTGGATGAAAGATGAGTGAGTGTGTTTTGTGTGTTTTCCCTTCCTAATCCCAGATAAGTGTTACCGACCTATCTCCTAAATATTATTTTACTTGTTGTTGTGGCTTGCACTGACACCCATAAATTGTAATGATCAGAGTGCTTTTCGTCAATATATATGAAGGTAAAATATTCCCTTTTTTTCATTATTTCCATGTCTTAAATAATGCGTCATTACAGGCTCAGTCAACAAAGCATCTGGCTTGTGTTCTTGTATTAGAGTGCAATTCTGGTTTTCTTGCGCAATTATAGTATTTCTACTTTTTAATTACTTCAGTATAAATGATATTTAAAATTTCTTGTCTTATTGAAAAAGAACCGTGCCAGATGTGTACGTTGAATCACACTTCCACACACAGAACAGTTACACTTGTGCTTTGTTGTTGCGTTGGTTTTATAGATGCTGGGGACTTAATTAAATAATTAATTGTGTTAACGAAAATTATCTTTCATTCCTTGTTGTTATTCTATGCAGTCAGATTGCATACTAAAACTAGTCAGCGCCAACCGTTTACGAGACCTCGTAATCGGACATACAGCGACTAAAAAATTAAAAAGAATTTGCATTCATAATAAATAATTAAGCCCCCATGCAGTACACTGTGTACATTACGCAAGTAAGAACAGAAGTACATACAGGAGGAATGTATAAGGTCACAAGAACAACAGTGTGCACAGTGTTGTAAGAACTGTGAAAGTTGTTAAATCTGACTCTGGAAAGGCAGAGATAATACCCATCTATGGCGAGTGTAGACAAAGTGCAGATGCAGCCTGCAGGTGTACACAGAAAGGTACCCTGACAGAGATCATCCAACCATCCGCACATTTGAAGACATCTACAAACAACTGTATGCAACAGGTATGGTCGTAACACGCAAACTGGTCCGTAACATACCCATCACAGGAGAAGCAGATGCAGTTGGTGTGTTAGCTGCTGTTGCCGTGACAGTCAGGAACCGCGCGACCGCTACGGTCGCAGGTTCGAATCCTGCCTCGGCCATGGGTGTGTGTGATCTCCTTAGGTTAGTTAGGTTTAAGTAGTTCTAAGTTCTAGGGGACTGATGACTTCAGCAGTTAAGTCCCATAGTGCCCAAAGCCATTTGAAACATTTTGCTGTTGCCGTGAACCCACACATGAATTCACGTGATATCGCTAGAGGCAGTGCAATGAGTCAGTAGTGTAATGCGCATACTTCATCGTCACAAATTTCACCTGTATCATGTGTGACTCTGAGCACTATGGGACTTAACATCTGTGGTCATTAGTCCCCTAGAACTTAGAACTACTTAAACCTAACCAACCTAAGGACATAACACACGTCCATGCCCGAGACAGGATTCGAACCTGTGAGCGTAGCAGTCGCGCGGTTCCGGACTGAGCGCCTAGAACCGCTAGACCACCGCGGCCGGCTGTATCATGTGTCACTGCGTCAGCAATTACATCGAGATGACTTTAATAATCGAGAGAATTTCTGTCAATCAGCATTAAAAGAGAAAGCGTTGCAGTTCTACCTGTTTACCGATGACGCAGGTTTCACAAACCACGTTGCAGTGAATTCACGAAACATGGATTACTGGACCGTGGACAATCCTCACTGGCTTCGACAGGTAGAGAGACTGCGACTTTGGAATGTAAATGTATGACGCAGAGTAATTGGCAACCATCTCATTGGTCCTCACTTCATTGAAGGCACCCAGCCGGCAGCGGTGGCCGAGCGGTTCTAGGCGCTTCATTCCGGAACCGCGAGACTGCTACGGTCGCAGGTTCGAATCCTGTCTCGGGCGTGGATGTGCGTGATGTCCTTAGGTTAGTTAGGGTTAAGTAGTTTTAAGTTCTAGGGGACTGATGACCTCCGATGTTAAGTCCCATAGTGCTCAGCGCCATTTTTGAAGGCACCCAAACAGCTGCAAAATACATCGAGTTTCTACAAAATTATCTTCCAACACCACTAGAAATTGTCCCGATAGAAACGCGTAGACGTATGTGGTATCGACTCTAGGCTGACCCTTGACAGAATGTTCAAGAAAATGGTTCAAATGGCTCTGAGCACTATGGAACTGAACATCTGAGGTCATCAGTCCCCTAGAACTTAGAACTACTGAAACATAACTAACCTAAGGACGTCACACACATCCATGCCAGAGGCAGGATTTGAACCTGCGACCGTAGCGGTCGCGTGGTTCCAGACTGAAGCGCCTAGAACCGCTCGGCCACCACAGAATGTTCGATGGGCGTTTCATAGGACGTGGCGGACGTATAAATTGGACAGCCAGTTCTCCTAATCTTACACCTTTAGACATCTTTGTGTGGGATACGTTTAAAGAGAACGTGTTCCGTACTGAGATAGCACGTGGCAACGTTACACCAGATGTAATACGTCAGGTAACATATTCATTACATAGTAGATTGCAAATGTGTGTAGCAAATTATGGGCACCACTTTCAACATTTATTGGCCTGAAATATCAGGACACACTCTTTTACATTGTGTAATTGAAAACAAGAAAAATATAAGTTTAACTAAATTCTCATGTTAATGTACATTTTCGTCTAAGAAATCAGCGCTGTACAGTATTCTTCAGAGAATAAGACTATAAAAATGTTAGCATGCGGACGTAACGTG
This sequence comes from Schistocerca piceifrons, assembly GCF_021461385.2. Classification (NCBI taxonomy): domain Eukaryota; kingdom Metazoa; phylum Arthropoda; class Insecta; order Orthoptera; family Acrididae; genus Schistocerca; species Schistocerca piceifrons. The sequence continues at coordinate 648,486,831 of NC_060142.1, forward strand.
TTGTTCAAGTCTCTTCTGTACCTACGTTACGCCATTGTTCTTTTTGTATCCCTAATTAGTTCGGTTCTCTCCGATACACACGATTGAACAGCTGAGGAGTTACTCAAGCGTCAGCTTTAAGCTACAAATTACTCTGGATGTAATTAATATTTTACAATCTAAGAAACGGCATTGATTAAGTTTTTTTCTATTTTCAGTTGTGCAAAAGTAATAACAGGTTTCCATTAAAAAAATATCTTTTTGTTGTTGTGAAAATCATACTTCCGTGCATTTCTCAATGGTTTGTATTAACCAATTACTCCAGGCCTTTTCCTCACTTTCGGTCTGCGGAATTGGTTATAGTTTCATAACAGCAAAAGCTTCCAGTATGTAACTTCGGTTTCTTTCAGCCATTGACCGCCCGTCACTTTAAGAGTTCTTTCCATTTGGGAATCATTCCAACCGTTGGCCACTGCAACAAGAAGTGCACACTATTTGTAATAGATATCATCGACTTTTGAGATAATACTTCTGCTGAATAAATTAAAAAAAAAAAAAACTGAAACGAGCTAGACGCAAACCTGCAACGTTTCTCTTAGTAATTTGGAAACCATTACACCACCAACTGCGCTACGAATTGGACTTAATACATGACCCTCCATATGTGGCATACATTGTGAAGACTGTATCTATATCTGTCATAAAATCTGATATTTAATATGCAAATTGTTCCAAAAACACACGCTTTTCACAGTTCATCACTGTGCCGTAGCACTGAAAAGGTATACATTTGTAACACACAATTTGTAACACTAAAAATATTATATCACGTACCGATATATAGTTCCCATCATTTTATTATACCAAATCCTCGCTAAAAGGACGAGTTTTCCAGAAATCCTCAAACAGCTGATGCTTTGTAACAGCTTACATTCGTACCACATACTCCGTGAGAAATAAAATCCACCAAATACAATATTTGTGCCATAAAATATGGTGGCTTCTATGTTTCGCTAAGAGCGTAAAACGATGTCGCATTTCATTGTCACGCTGCGCTCCATAAGGCAATAATCTGACATACCAGCTTCTTTATTTCGTTCTTCGCAGGGTAGTGGAACGTGGGATTCTGCGTTATGATGTCACCACCCCTCGTCCAGGTGCATTTGTTGTCTCGTGAGAGGACGGGTTCACACCAGCCATCCTCAAAGGCTCCTGAGTTCATCTCAGAGTACGCGAAAGAACTTGCCCGCCTTCTAACAGCCGTGTACCGCAAGTCTCTAGAGGAACGGAAGGTTCCAAATGAGTGGAAAAGAGCACAGGTAGTCCCCGTCTTCAAGAAGGGTCGTCGAGCAGATGCGCAAAACTATAGACCTATATCTCTGACGTCGATCTGTTGCAGAATTTTAGAACATGTTTTTTTTGCTCGAGTATCATGTCGTTTTTGGAAACCCAGAATCTACTATGTAGGAATCAACATGGATTCCGGAAACAGCGATCGTGTGAGCCCAACTCGCTTTATTTGTTCATGAGACCCAGAAAATATTAGATACAGGCTCCCAGGTAGATGCTATTTTTCTTGACTCCCGGAAGGCGTTCGATACAATTCCGCACTGTCGCCTGATAAACAAAGTAAGAGACTACGGAATATCAGACCAGCTGTGTGGCTGGATTGAAGAGTTTTTATCAAACAGAACACAGCATGTTGTTATCAATGGAGAGACGTCTACAGACGTTAAAGTAACCTCTGGCGTGCCACAGGGGAGTGTTATGGGACCATTGCTTTTCACAATATATATAAATGACCGAGTAGATAGTATCGGAAGTCCCATGCGGCTTTTCGCGGATGATGCTGTAGTATACAGAGAAGTTGCAGCGTTAGAAAATTGTAGCGAAATGCAAGAAGATCTGCAGCGGATAGGCACTTGGTGCAGGGAGTGCCAACTGACCCTTAACATAGACAAATGTAATGTATTGCGAATACATAGAAAGAAGGATCCTTTATTGTATGATTATATGATAGCGGAACAAACACTGGTAGCAGTTACTTCCGTAAAATATCTGGGAGTATGCGTGCGGAACGATTTGAAGTGGAACGATCATATAAAATTGATTGTTGGTAAGGCGGGTACCAGGTTGAGATTCATTGGGAGAGTCCTTAGAAAATGTAGTCCATCAACAAAGGAGGTGGCTTACAAAACACTCGTTCGACCTATACTTGAGTATTGCTCATCAGTGTGGGATCCGTACCAGATCGGGTTGACGGAGGAGATAGAGAAGATCCAAAGAAGAGCGGCGCGTTTCGTCACAGGGTTATTTGGAAACCGTGATAGCGTTACGGAGATGTTTAACAAACTGAAGTGGCAGACTCTGGAAGAGAGGCGCTCTGCATCGCGGTGTAGCTTGCTCGCCAGGTTTCGAGAGGGTGCGTTTCTGGATGAGGTATCGAATATATTGCTTCCCCCTACTTATACCTCCCGAGGAGATCACGAATGTAAAATTAGAGAGATTAGAGCGCGCACGGAGGCTTTCAGACAGTCGTTCTTCCCGCGAACCATACGCGACTGGAACAGGAAAGGGAGGTAATGACAGTGGCGCGTAAACTGCCCACCGCCACACATCGTTGGGTGGCTTCCGGAGTATAAATGTAGATGTAGATGTAGATCTCGAGGTGCCTGAACTTCTCATCCAGCCACATGGCGCAAAGGCGACGTACTCCATCCATTGCCCCTTGTTACATAGGCAGCAAGGAAGAGTCGCCGCCAGAACTGGTACTTTTCGCGGACTACCCAAATGTTATAATACGTCCTCTTAGAGGGAAAGCAGCAGGAGGGAATGTTAATGTTGTTTTCCTAACAATTATTGAGTGGTTCTCTGAAAATGGACTCCTCTTAAATTTTGTGAAACTCATTATATTCAATTCTACACAACAAATAGTGTCATACCCCCAGTTGAGGTAGCTAATGAAAAGGAGTCAATAAACAGACTAGAATACTCCAAATCTTTGGGTGTACATATCGATGACAACTTGACCTGGAAACAGCATATTACTGAGCTTCTGAAATAATTAACATCAACTGCTCTTGCTCTTCGTGTAATTACTAGTGTCGGAAACAAACGAATCGACATCCTGACGTGTTTTCCGTACTTCCACTTAATAATTCGCTATGGAATAATTTTTCTTGGCTAACTCATCAATTACAAAGAGAGCACTAATTACAGAAAGGCGAGCATTAAGAACAATATGTTGTGTTCACTCATGGTCATCATGTAGGTATCTTTTCAGAGAGTTAGGCTTTTTAACTGCATCCTCACAATACATATATTCGCACATAAAATTTGTTATAAACACTTCATTACAGTTCGAAAAGAACAGTGATGCCCATACGTACAACACTAGAGGAAAATACATCCATTATTACCCTTTATTGAAGCCATCAGTGGCTGAGAAAGAAGTTCAGTATGCAGTAACAAATTTTTTTTAACATTTGCCCTGTAGTATACAGGCAGTTAACCCAAATTTTAAATACAGTAGAAACTCAGTAATTCTGGACAACTCGTCCTATTCCATAGGCGAATTCTTCTGTTTAATAACTTTTAGCCTGAAAAATAAATAAAATTGGGGAAGTTCGAGTAGGAGTCCCACTCTGAGGGTTCTCTTCAAACTCAGTTATGTATAAGATAATAATAATTATAATAATAAGATAACATCACAAGTGGATGTACAATACTAGCAAATACAGAATACCCCAGAAGAAATGACAATGTAGCAAAAATAATACACCAACAGCTTGCCTTACAACATAAACTTATAAAACAACACGTTCCCACATACAAGTATGCACCACAAAATGTACTGGAGAATGATGAATACAAATTATACTGGAACAGAACCATTACAACAGATAAAACAACACCACATAACAAACCTGACATCATACTCACCAATAAAAATAAGAAATTAACACAACTAATCGAAATATCCATACTCAATACTACAAATATACAAAAGAAAACAGGAGAAAAAATTGAAAAATACATCCAACTGGCTGAGGAAGTCAAGGACATGTGGCATCAGAATAAAGTTGACATCATACCAATTATACTATCAACTACAGGAGTCATACCACACAATATCCACCATTACATAAATACAATAAAGCTACATCCAAACTTATATATACAATTACAGAAATCCGTAATTATTGATACATGTTCAATTACCCGATAGTTCCTAAATGCAATATAACATATACCGTACAGTTAAAAGGAAGTGACGCTTGATCAAGGTCCGCGTCACGTCCCGTATTTAACCAGACTTAACGTCTGATAAAGTAAAGAAGTAATAATAATAATAGTCATTTCGTGTGGCTCATTGTAGTCGTTTTAGTCTTTCTATCGGACGCCAGTTCTTAGGCTTGCTTGTCCCCTAACGTATCCCAGTTATGCATCTGAGGAAGGTGGACGTAGTGTTTAACGTGGAATTCGAACAACGTGGTGTTTCTGGGGACGCTCGACATCGTTGAGAGGTGAAGGCTAGGTAAGAAACGAGGACTGAAAAATCCATGGCCCAGTCAAGGTAAGATCCCTCGACTTCCCGTCTTCCAGTCACTTGATTTACCGCTAGGCAATCAGGCCCAACGAGTACATAGATAATTTAACTATAGGATATGATGAGTAAGCTTGTGACTATCAAAAAGTGTGATTTGTGTGGCCGTACCTTTTGGCTGCGTTAACGTAGAAGCTTAATATACTTATACCGCCAAGGAACGGTAGAGCTTAGTATTTGACACAAATTTAAACTTGATAACTCTGCCCGTTCCTGAGATAGACACACAGAAAGTGGCAGACAAATGTTTTTAGATGAAATAAAGTACACAAATTAACAACATTACGATTTTTTTTCTTTTACTTGTACTCTGAAGCCTTCCATCTTGTCAAATTTCATGATTCTAGGCCAACGCGGAGTACCCTATATGTTTTGGTGAGTGCGTTTACGAGATTCGTAGTATGTGACATAAATGGCCAAGTTTCGACTGCATTGACTTAGAAACGTAAACGTTTCGCACAGCCAACGTATCGTAAATCTCAGTACGAGAATAACTGAAGATTTTACCAGACATCATGTACCTTGACGTCACAATACAAACAACTGCAAAATGATTCTCAAAACATGTAATAGAGAAAGCAATGCAAGCAATAACGGCAAACCATGAAATACTGTACATGAGATCCCATGGCCCAGATACAGCAATTGCACTATTCAGAACCAAAATCTTCCCAGTACTGACGTACGGCATAGGAATTATCGGACCACATAATACCCAACGACACTAGAAAGAGTGAAGGCGACCTATATAAAGCAAGCAAAAGGAGTGTCGAAAACAACACCATCCAGGCTTGTCCATCTCATTGAAGACCTATGGAGAAACCAGTTGCTACCCAAAAGCAGGGTTTTGGAAAGTGTACTTACGACATTGAAGGATAAATGGAAGAGGCACCTCCAGAATTTTACAGCACAGGCGTCATGATTGACCGAACATAGACAAAGGAAAACTTCGAAATTAGACACGTGATAACCATAATGGCAGTCCTTGGTTTCGACCACCTTATTTGCAACAAGACGTCATATCATGAACCATACGTAATGTGTGAGTGTAAACTGTGTTATCAGATATGCAAACGTAGCCATATAGAACTCTGTACCAAAAGGACACGGTCAATAAGTGACTATGCAATTCACAACGTGTACAATTTCTAATTTCATTTATCATTGTACTTTGAATTTGTATGACTATTTGGCTGCAATAAACTTATTATTAATAATTTTCTACTTGATACCCTACCCGTTCCTGAGATGAAGGCATCTTAACAGTTGGACAGGCAGACAGATTGAGTACTGTACGAATTCGTACAAAATGGCAAGGAAAGCCACGGAGTGGTGCTGCAACTGTCGTGGTCGGAAAGTTGGACAGGAGCAAAAATGATTAATAAACAAGTTATCACTGTAAACAGAAGGTTCACTTTACTTGTAATTCTCGAAATGTACGAAGACTCATTGCAAATAATGTAGCAAGAAATAGAGTTCAAAAGTCAACAAGGACGAGGTTCTCTGAACTGAAGCGTGAACGACGGAGTCGGAGCCGCGACTAGGAGGCGTCTGTACAGGTTCAAGCAGCGATGTGGCTCCAAGTGCGAGTCAGTTGTCTGGCTGCCGCCAGCCTTCCTATATCGTGCCTACGGTGGCCACCTGTAGTCCAGAGCTGTTGGTCGTGAGGGCAGCGGGAACCGATGGGTCCGCCATATCCCACACGACCGCTGTCGGCGTCTGACGGAAACTTTCAGTTCCGTTGCCAACTTTGACACTCGTGATGGCATCAATACGTGATGACAGACAGAACAACAAAGCGAGTGTTTAAAGATTCGGTTTTTACCGACAGAGGTACAGAGCCCTGAAAACAATCAAATATGTAAAAGTGGCATGGGTTTCAGTGTAGGTGCATGAGTAGGACTAAAAAAATAATGTGTTATTTAACATAAAATCTAACCGTGTATACATACCCTGTAAACTGACTCGTTCCACACAATTTCAACAGAGGAATCGTTCAAATGCTGTACAGAACACATAACTAACAAACTAGCGAGCCACTGTTCCACTTTTTCACCATCTGGACATTAGGAGCTTTCTGTCGTTCACCGGCATACCCTGTATCCAGAAGTACAAACCGCTTTTGTATTCATAACTTGTAATACCGCAACTCTGTGGATGATCATACATTTTCTATGTGTTTTGCGAAGTTTGCTTTATTAGTTGTGCTGAATATTATTCTTGTAAATATGTTGTCAAGTTTCAAATGCTATTTGTTGTTTAAGAAAGAGAATACGCATCGAATCTTAACATTTTGTAAGTAGACACGATGACCAAGAGAGGGAAAAGCTATTGTCAAAGAGAGTAATAAATTGTAAATGCATTATCGCTGGGCGTGCGATCTGGCCAAAAAAAAGTAGCAGCTGGGAGTCGCAGAAGACGGTTTGTATAGTTGGTTGTGTGTATTCGCCGGTGTGACTATGAGAAAGTGTGGAGATAAAAAGTCTGTTTCCGAAGTGCAGAACAGTGAAAACTGAAATGCTTGTTTTGGCGGAATTCACATAACATCAGGAGTACTGTGAGCCCTTGTTATTGGCTACAGTATGACAAGAAGATTAACCTGTGCCCTATTTGCCACTAAATGAAGCCACTCGACAAACCAACGGCTTCATGAAGCGAAGTAAGACCTAGACTTTTTATAACGAGAAGTGTAATAGACTGATCAGCGCAGTTGGAATTTTATTGCTAGACTAACATTGTTTTCGTACATATTGTCACGTAAATAATTTTGCTAACTCATTATCCAAGTACTATCCATCCTATCCCTTTCTATGAACCGAGATAATCAGAAAATGAACTGAAAGTGAAATGAACATTAATTTATTAGTTTATCAAAACATAATTTTTCCAATTTTTGGACAATTATGTAACAATGAAATCTTTGGTAGTAGTATGAATGATGCCAGAAATAGAATGATGCAAAAGCCAGTATTAATTCATTTGCTAAAAATAGAGTAACTTTCATAATAAAAAATTGGTAGTAAAAATTAACATAATTTGGACGCTAAATTTCATTGTCAAAACAAAGTTCTAATTTATAACTTGTGGCATAATTTATAACTTTTATTACAAAGAAATATCTGAATAACTGTTAGCTAAATGACAGTCTTTAGCAATGCCTAAATTCAAACAATCGTTCTTCTTGCTACAATTACGACAGGCAGCATTACGGTGAGTAGCGTAACAAAAATTTCTGGCCACAGCCAGTAAACAATCTTACTTTTATTAATCCCCGGCCGGGGTGGCCGAGCGGTTCTAGCCGCTACAGTCTCGAACCGCGCTACCGCAACGGTCGCAGGTTCCAGTCCTGCGTCGGTCACGGATGTGTGTCATGTCCTTAGGTTAGTTAGGTTTAAGTAGCTCTAAGTTCTAGGTGGCTGATGACCGCAAACGCTTAGTCCCATAGAGCTCAGAGCCATTTGAACCATTTCATTGATCTTTGAAAATTAATATAATATGTTGTATGTGTTTGCTATTTGATTATTATTCGACTACTGTGACATGTCTGGTATGAAGTACTTGAAAGTGTGCGTTTGGTGCTGTTCCTAAATCATGACGCCAATAACTATTCTTATGTAAGATTGCTTACGAGTATGAAGTTCAGTTTGAATTTAATTACTCTTGTTCCGGTGAGGAACTTGCGGAGAACCCATCACACAATGAAGTCTACAGTGCAACCTAGTAACTGGATACTAGAACCCAAATAAATGTCCAATCATCACGATTAATGACATTCTTAGAAAACTTGGATTCAAAATTTTCACTAACTATTGCTAATTAAAAGTTAGTTTGCGTAATAAAATGTATAAAGTTACGCGAGCTTTGTTTCTAAGCGTCATTGCTAAAACACTGAGCAGTGGCGATTCGTTTATTACTTCATCTACTTCTCTTGGTTTTGCATTATTATGTGTATTAGATGTCTTTTCCCAACAGATTAGGGACTTTAGGTACACTGTCATATAGGAAAGCCTAATTAGCCGGAGAGGTAGGAGGATTATAAGCTCCGTGCCCGCCAAGATTTTGGAGAACCCACAAACAATGAAGTCTACAGTGCTACCTAGTAACTGGATGCTAGAACCCAAATAAATGGCCAGCCGGAGTGGCCGAGCGGTTCTAGGCGCTACAGTCTGGAACCGCGCGACCGTTACGGTCGCAGGTTCCAATCCAGCCTCGGGCATGGGTGTGTGTGAGATGTCCTTAGGTTAGTTAGGTTTAAATAAAGTCTAGGGGACTGATGACCTCAGAAGTTAAGTCCCATAGTGCTCAGAGCCATTTTGAACCAAATAAATGTCCAATCATCACGATCACACAGTGATAATATTAAAACTGACAGTCACTACATAGACTTATGACCAGAGTGGCGAGGAAGTGTGAGAACACTACGCTGGTCTAGTGTGTTTAACACGAGACGTTCCGAAGCAGCGGCGCCGAGTTTGCGACCAGCTCCAGGGCGGCAGCAGACCACGGCGCATAGCAACGAAGGGAGGCGGCGGCGGCGGCCGTCCCCGAGGTAACGAGGTTATTCCGCGAACCACCTGGCCGCGCACCGCCAGCACGTAGCGCGCCCTTAACGAGCCCTCTCCTCCCCTCTCCCCTCTCCCACCCCCTCTTGTCCAGCTACGGCCCTCTTCCCTGCCTGACAAGGAACGGCCCGCGGCGTCTCAGGTGAGCGTCGCAACATTATTTGTGTTTTACATTCGCGGCTAGTAAACACCCAGTGCATTCGTCGAAATCAGGCCAAGGAACACGTGGACAGAGTCAGTAAATACAAGGGATGGTTGTAAGGTGAAAATTTTCCAGGAAAGCCGGCCGGAGTGGCCGAGTGGTTCCAGGCGCTACAGTCTGGAACTGCGCGAGACCGCTACGGTCGCAGGTTCGAATCCTGCCTCGGGAATGGTTGTGTGCGATGCCCTTAGATTAATTACGTTTAAGAAGTCCTAAGTTCTAGGGGACTGATGACCTCAGCAGTTAAGTGCCATAGTGCTCAGAGACATGTTGTTGTTGTTGTTGTTGTTGTTGTCGTCTTCAGTCCTGAGACCGGTTTGATGCAGCTCTCCATGCTACTCTATCCTGTGCAAGTTTCTTCATCTCCCAGTACCTACTGCAGCCTACATCCTTCTGAATCTGCTTAGTGTATTCATCTCTTGGTCTCCCTCTACGATTTTTACCTTCCACGCTGCCCTCCAATACTAAACTCAGAGCCATTTGAACAATTTTTTGTTCCAGGAAAATCTAAAAATAAACGCCTCTCATAAGCAATGTTTTCATTTATCTAACATGGAAATGCAAATGACGAACTTACACACTCCAAGGTCGCTAAACAGAAAGTCGCACGAGGCATTCCTTACAGGTAATTTCAACGAAGGAGGCTGCTTTCCATAATCGTATGTCAATTATGCAGCTGTGACAGCAGACTATGTTAATATAATTCGGGTTCACCTATAGCGCAAACGACTGATATTTATAAACGCACAGATATTTGTATGTATATCTGTGCCATCATAAATGGTAATTTTAATCTGCTCTGTAAAATGCAAACATGTTTTAAATACTAATTTCTCCAAAGAATTGCGTTGCACTACATTTTAGTATCCCGTGGCTTTGCACACAGCAGCAACATTTGCATTGTGTTGTGTAAAGTGTAAAATGTAAAATGCGTAACTTCTCAGTGGAGTTCCTCAGAAAACATGTATCATGACCAAGCGAGGTCTCGCAGTGGTTAAGAACTGGACTCGCATTCGGGAGGACGACGGTTCAAACCTGAGTCCGAACATCCTGATTTAGGTTTTCCGTGATTTCCCGAAATCGCTTCAGACAAATTCAGGGATAGTTCGTTTGAAAGGCCACGGCTGACTTCGTTCCCCATCCTTCCATAATCCGATGGGACTGATGACCTTAGTGTTTGAACCCCTCCCCAAATTAGCCAACCATGTATCGTGTCTCCATGAAATTTCCTGGCCGATTAAAACTGTGTGCCGGACCGAGACTCGAATTCGGCACCTCTGCCTTTCGCATGCAAGTGCTCCACGACTCACGCCCCACCTTCACAGCTTCAATTCCGCCAGTACCACGTCTCCTACCTTCTAAACTTCACCGAAGCTCTCCTGCGAAACTTGCAGAACTAGCACTCCTGGAAGAAAGTATATTGCGGAGACATGGCTTTGCCACAGCCTGCAGGATATTTCCAGAATGAAATTGGAGGAATTACAGCTGTGTGGGTGTGGCGTGAATCGTGATTGGCTAGCTCTTTTGGTAGAGCACTTGCCTGCCAAAGGCAAAGGTCCGTGTTCGTGTCTCAGTCCGGCACACTGTTTTAATCTGCCAGGAAGTTTCATATCAGCGTACACTCCGCCTCACAGTGAAACTTTCATCGTGTCTCAATGTATATTTCCACAACAGGTATACTAATTACACGAAATTATATCTTCCAGAGAAATATTAAGTCTCGACTTGATCTGTGATAGTGAATACAGGCAGAATCAATCATTAAAATATTTACCAAGGCCAGTATTCGAATCCAGGTCTACTGCTCACAAGGAAACTACGCTGACCACTGCATCACCCTGACGCTGCGGCTAACACTCTTGCACGGACAACCCTAGTATGTCTTCCTCCCTGATACAGGGTGTTTCAAAAATGACCAGTATATTTGTAACGGCAATAAAAACTAAACGAGCAGCGATAGAAATACACCGTTTGTTGCAATATGCTTGGGACAACAGTACATTTTCAGGCAGACAAACTTTCGAAATTACAGTAGTTACAATTTTCAACAACAGATGGCGCTGCGGTCTGGGAATCTCTATAGTACGATATTTCCCACATATCCACCAAGCGTAGCAATAATATGGCGTAGTCTCTGAATGAAATTACCCGAAACCTTTGACAACGTGTCTGGCGGAATGGCTTCACATGCAGATGAGATGTACTGCTTCAGCAGTTCAATTGTTTCTGGATTCTGGCGATACACCTGGTCTTTCAAGTGTCCCCACAGAAAGAAGTCACAGGGGTTCATGTCTGGCGAATAGGGAGGCCAATCCACGCCGCCTCCTGTATGTTTCGGATAGCCCAAAGCAATCACACGATCATCGAAATATTCATTCAGGAAATTAAAGACGTCGGCCGTGCGATGTGGCCGGGCACCATCTTGCATAAACCACGAGGTGTTCGCAGTGTCGTCTAAGGCAGTTTGTACCGCCACAAATTCACGAAGAATGTCCAGATAGCGCGATGCAGTAATCGTTTCGGATCTGAAAAATGGGCCAATGATTCCTTTGGAAGAAATGGCGGCCCAGACCAGTACCTTTTGAGGATGCAGGGACGATGGGACTGCAACATAGGGCTTTTCGGTTCCCCATATGCGCCAGTTCTGTTTATTGACGAAGCCGTCCGGGTAAAAATAAGCTTCGTCAGTAAACCAAATGCTGCCCACATGCATATCGCTGTCATCAATCCTGTGCACTATATCGTTAGCGAATGTCTCTCGTGCAGCAATGGTAGCGGCGCTGAGGGGTTGCCGCGTTTGAATTTTGTATGGATAGAAGTGTAAACTCTGGTGCATGAGACGATACGTGGATGTTGGCGTCATTTGGACCGCAGCAGCAACACGGCGAACGGAAACCCGAGGCCGCTGTTGGATCACCTGCTGCACTAGCTGCGCGTTGCCCTCTGTGGTTGCCGTACACGGTCGCCCTACCTTTCCAGCACGTTCAACCGTCACGTTCCCAGTCCGTTGAAATTTTTCAAACAGATCCTTTATTGTATCGCTTTTCGGTCCTTTGGTTACATTAAACCTCCGTTGAAAACTTCGTCTTGTTGCAACAACACTGTGTTCTAGGCGGTGGAATTCCAACACCAGAAAAATCCTCTGTTCTAAGGAATAAACCATGTTGTCTACAGCACACTTGCACGTTGTGAACATCACACGCTTACAGCAGAAAGACGACGTACAGAATGGCGCACCCACAGACTGCGTTGTCTTCTATATCTTTCACATCACATGCAGCGCCATCTGTTGTTGAAAGTTGTAACTACTGTAATTTCGGAAGTTTGTCCGCCTGAAAATGTACTGTTGTCCCAAGCATATTGCAACAAACGGTGTATTTCTATCGCTGCTTGTTTAGTTTTTATTGCCGTTTCAAATATACCGGTCATTTTTGAAACACCCTGTACACACTCTAATTCACGCCTCAGCCCATCTTGATGTTCCCCTACTTATCACGCACCAGGATTGCAGAGGCTTTCCAACATTGGAGTAGCACCCTACCATTGAATGAAATAGGCTTATTCCTGCCTGTACCTCAGGTGTACGTGAAATATTAATAATGATGATTACGATGTTGTGAGGCGCTCAACTGTGCGGTCATCAGCCCCTGTATAAATTCCCAATTTTTTGACAGTCCAATGGAGTCAGTGTCACGAATGATGATGATGATGAAATGAAGAGGACAACACAAACATCCAGTCCCCGGTGAGAGAAAATCCTCAACCCTGCCGGGAATCGAACCCGGGACCCCATGATCCAAAGGCAGCAACGCTAGCCACTAGACCACCAGCTGTGGGTATTAATGACACGAAATTATATGTTCCAGAGACATATTAAATCTCATCTGTATCTGTGATAATGAATGGAACATGTAATTTCATGTGTAATATATCAAATGGTTCAAATGGCTCTGAGCACTATGCGACTTAACTTCTGAGGTCATCAGTCGCCTAGAACTTAGAACTAATTAAACCTAACTAACCTAAAGGACAGCACACACATCCATGCCCGAGGCAGGATTCAAACCTGCGACCGTAGCGGTCGCTCGGTTCCAGACTGCAGCGCCTAGAACCGCACGGCCACTCCGGCCAGCCTGTAATATATCTTTTACACTTGAGATATAGTTAGGATTATCCCCCCTTCGTTGAACGATAATGTGCTGTTCCATTGTTGAAGGGCTCTGAAATACTGAGATGAGTTTATAAAGTGAAGGTCAGGATGGTCTGAGATGTGAATTGAAGTTTGTATGCGTTCGAATCCTGGCCTTGGTGCAAACTTCAGTTGATTGGTTCAAATGGCTCTAAGCATTATGGGGCTTAACATCTGAGGTCATCAGTCCACTAGACGTAGAACTACTTAAATCTAACTAATCTAAGAACATCACACACATCCATGCCCGATACAGGATTTAAACCTGCGACCGTAACAGCAGCGCGGTTCCGGACTGAAGCGCCTAAAACCGGTCGGTCACATCGGCCGGCTTCAATTCATTGCCTCGGAATGTATTCATTATCATATTCCGCAACAGAGTTACGTCGATTTTCACGATCGGCACCCTGTAACACACGCTGCCCAAATATGCTAGTTTGGTGACAGTACTGTTGAGTTGCGCCTTGTATGTGGGGACGGACAGTACTGAAAAAGTATGCAACGGAGAGACTTAACAAGAGTATGTTTATTCTTTAGACACTAAACTTGCAAGGAGGTTTTCGGCCCGTATATGGGTCGTCACATCAAAACACTATGAAAGGACGTAGTGTCAAGTCACTGATACCGTTAACTAATATGCAGGGTCCTTCTGCGTGGAATAGCCGGACTATACTGAGCTCACGGTAGCTTGTTGACATCTCTCTAGCACACTCTGTAGGTTTCGTGGTAATTCGACTCGCTCCGGATACATTACTGAACTGCTATGGTCTGCAGTTGGAAATAAAAAGTCGCCGACAGCGATGGTTCCCTTAAACTTCCTCGAAAATATGGCCGCAAACTGCTTCAGAAATGATCGCTCCAACAGGCAGCTGCTTTCCTCATAGTGGTGTCGGTGCTGGTGCCAACTATGAAATTTGTGCTTCGATATCTCGATGACAACACAAGTACACCCAAAACATTTCCAACAAAATCAGTCGGACGCCTCCAATAGCCGCCGGCCGCGGTGGTCTAGCGGTTCTAGGCGCTCAGTCCGGAACCGCGCGACTGCTACGGTCGCAGGTTCGAATCCTGCCTCGGGCATGGATGTGTGTGTTGTCCTTAGGTTAGTTAGGTTTAAGTAGTTCTAAGTTCTAGGGGACTGATGACCACAGATGTTAAGTCCCATAGTGCTCAGAGCCATTTGAACCTCCAATAGCCACCCTGTTCGCTGAAAATAAAATATTTTCTGCGCTATTTATGCTTAAAATCACTGGGTCTCGAAACGTGGGATGCATCGTCAGCCTACGGGACCAAAATTGGTCACCCACTTGAAACACCACACTGGTCTCTTTGGACCGTCGTTGATGTGATACAACTGATACCAACCAGTAACATTACTCTCCACCGTCCACTGTTTACATAATTCGTGGCACTCAAGTGCTGAGTACGTGACAATCAGTTGTATGGAACCAGTGGAACAAGATGGGCTGACATGGAGATATCACGGAATTCCAAAAATGAGCTAGTCTTTGGGCGTGTCTATGATCAAACCGTGAATGAAGTTACCTGATATGTTGACGTATCACCGCCACCTACACAACGTGTCTCCAAGGAACGGTGCACCGCTCGCAAAAGGCCGTTCCTAACAGCAGCATGTGAACTGGGAACTCTTTAAGCGCCAAAATCACAGATACTTGACTGTAGCGGACTGTGTACTGTGGTCCGACGAACTGCGTGATTGCTTCTTTAAAATGGTACAAGACATCTAATGCATTGATAGCTCGTTGGTGGACTTAATTCACAACCTATAGAATGTGTAATTTGGGCCAGAAGTGATTGTGCGATGTTTTGGTGGCGTTTTTTTCGTACCACGACAGACGAGCTCATTCAGATTGCCATGAACAACAATCAGGATGTTTATTCCAGCTTTCTTGCTAACTAAGAGCAATTTTCCCCTTCTAAATCTTCATGATGAGTATACTGTGTGCACTGACAATACGCGTGTTCATGATGTGGGCATGCATACATTCCTGGTTTGGCGAACAACCAAGCACCTATAGCAACTTAGTTGATCCTCTAAATTCCTGGGATTTTTGGAACAGCAGATGAAACCTAGCAATCCTCATATCAGCAATCTGATTTGTTTGTTACTTAGTTGGGGGTTTAGAACTAGTCAGTAAGGTTGTCAGTCTCTCCCTCGTGAGATAGTCCATATAGAGTTAGTGATACAAGCCAGAAATTCCATCGGCTTAAGATTGTATGTATCAGTGGTGCAATAGAGGCCTAGGAAGCAATTTCGATATTGGAGATGAAGATAACTTCATGAGAGATAAAAGTGTAAGTGTCGGTCTATTCTACAGACCACAGAGAGGACAAGTGCTCCCCCAGGGCCCATGTCTGCCGATAGGCGCCCCCCTGTGTCTCATCTCACACCGACCCGAGTCGGTGGTTAGACAGCAATGGGATAAACAATACGCAGTTGCCGCTAGCCGGGTGGAGAGGACATCCGTAACAGTAAAAATTAAAAGGGAGTTAAAGGTTCAACGAACACCAGTAGGACTGAGAAAAATAATCGGTGAGTAGTTGCGTGAGTGTAGTCGAAATTCCCCTGGAGTGTATGGCTCTGAGCACTATGGGACTTAACTTCTGAGGTCATCAGTCCCCTAGACCTTAGAATTACTTAAACCGAACTGACCTAAGGACATCACACACATCCATGCCCCAGGCAGGATTCGAACCTGCGACCGTAGCAGTCACGCGGTTCCAGACAGTAGAACCTAGAACCGCTCGGCCACACTGGCCGGCTGGAGTGTATGACTGCATCTGTTGTTATACTATCAGCCTAGCCTATTTTCTTGGATTGCTTCAATGAAGAGCTCGGTCGTACACTACCGCTTAAAGGTAATGCATTTATTAAAAACGTACCCTTAGAGCACTATAATGTAGAAGACCAGTTGGTGAAATAATTTGTAAATAAAACAGCTGCTAAATATGGGAATGGGGGCATACATCCTGCTCACCTGCTTTCCCCCCTCTCTCTTTCCTCATTTAACTTGTATGTGATCTATTTCGTGCGGTTTTTTTATTGGTTCGGGTTATTCAACCATTATTCGCATCTCGATAACAATGAAATACACTTCTAAATGCTACTTCAGTAAAAAAAAAATACGTCCATCTCCTCCTATCGCCTGTCTATGACATATCCTCCAACACCACCCTCTCTCTGTTCATCACCTCCGCACCGTCTCTTTCTATCCATTATCTCCGCCTCGCTATTTGCCTCCATCTCCTGCTGACCCTGCCTCTCTCCTTCTTTTCTTCACCTTTTTTATGTCTGTTTCCTCGCCGTCATCTGTGTCCATCGTCCCTCCCCTCCCCTCCCCCTCCTTTTGAAATTGTTATTCCAAACATAACATTGATTGGGAATTATACTCGCTTAAAATGAATGAGTAAATCGGTTGGAACCGTTTAAACATGTGGTCTAAAGAGACCTGTGTAACCGCTAAATCTGTGAGGATAGTAGCTTCAGTGCAAAACCTTAATCTGCGGATGGGTAGGATTAGGAAGTTGCGGACGATTCAGAGTCCGTAGTAGTATCCTAACAATATGCCGATAAGCCACAAATATAACTTCTCTGTTTTCTGTTAAAGCCGACAGCGATCTGGAAAGCAAACCAGCACTTCGTTGTGTATACAATTTTTGTTTAAAATCTGAAGTACATCGGTCAATAAATCTCCGATATTTTTCGAAACAACATTAAGCAACGTCATTCTGTAGTAGTGTAGACTAACTGCAGAGACAAATACCGTGGGATTAATGATGCAGTCGAATGAAAAATTTTGCTCTTACATCGAATAATTTTTTTTTTTTTTTTTTTTTTTTTTTTTTTGTTACAAGTGATTCATACATTTAGAAACGGTAGCCTTGCCCTATTGCGGATTCAAATGAAAACGCAGGTATTGTGAGTAGACTGTTTAGGTTTTTATGTTGGTAACGCCACATAGCGTTCTGTATGAAAATCACTGACTGTGCTGTATGCAATCTGTGGCTGGTTGGCATTGTTGGAATATTCACTATTGTAGTGTTGGGCAGTTGGATGTGAACAGCGCGTAGCGTTGCGCAGTTGGAGGTGAGCCACCAGCACTTGTGGATGTGGGGAGAGAGATGGCGGAGTTTTGAGAGAGGACGATCTGGACCTGTGTCCGTCAGAAAAACGAAATTTGTAAGACCGGATGCCATGAATATTATATATATATATATATATATTTGCTAACTATGCCTATCAGTAGTTAGTGCCTTCAGTAGTTAGAATCTTTTATTTAGCTGGCAGTATTGGCGCACGCTGTATTGCAGTAGTTTGAGTATCGAAGATTTTTTGTGAGGTAAGCGATTCATGAAAGGTATAGGTTATTGTTAGTCAGGGCCATTCTTTTGTAGGGATTATTGAAAGTTAGACTGCGTTTCACTAAAAATATTGTGTGTCAGTTTTGTGCATCAGAATAAGGAAAGAGAGAAATGTCTGAGTACGTTCAGTTTTGCTCAGCTGTTTGAAAATCAAATAACGTAGAGGTTTACCAGCACAGTCACTTATAATTTTCAAAAGGGGATGTTTCAGTATGTACTAATTATTGTAGTGCAGCTGAGAAAAGTAACTGAAAAATGTGCGTGAAAAGTTCTTTTAAAAGCTTATTGATCACGAAATTGTAAATAAAAAAATAAAAAACCGTTATCATAGGTAGCATGCAACACAAGTTTGAAATTTGTTATCCTAAATAATCCCTGTGAAAACCAACATACAGGTCCAACACACGTAAGTGTCAGTATTAATTGCGGAAAGATAGTGTAATTTCTCACTTGTCCCAAGTTACACAGATAAAGTTAACATTCGCATAGGTGCTCAGACTCAGTCGCCGGAAGCTCCATCAAATACAATTATTATTACAATGAAAAGTTTGAGCTTCCAGTTACCCTAAACTAGACTGTCCAAAGAAATGTTTAACTAGAGCGCCTGCTTTGTTGCCCACGCCATCTTAACTGCTTCCAAGCAGTTCCGACGATGCAGCACCACATCCAACGACAATAGGTCGGCGACAAAAGACCATAGACAAAATGCCACGTGCATGTCGTTGCTCAAACTTAAATACACTCTAAGACGGAAATAAACGGCGCTCCACGAAAGAATTATCCAAATGGATGGAAATCAACAGATGTAATGTACAAGTATAGACAAATAAATGGTCCGCGCGGGGTAGTCGCGCTGTCTCAGGCGCCTTGTCACGGTTCGCGCGGCTCCCCCAGTCGGATGTTCGAGTCCTCCCTCGGGCATGGGTATGTGTGTTGTCCTTAGCGTAAGTTAGTTTAAGTTAGATTAAGTAGTGACTTCAGCAGTTTGGTCCCACATGGTCTTACCACAAACAAATAAATGACTACATTCTCAGAAAAATTGTATGATTTATTCAAGAGAAAGAGCTTCACCAGCAGAGCAAATGAATAGCACGTTGGTCCACCTCTGGTCTTAATGCAAGTATTTATTACGCTTGGCACTGATTGACAGAATTGCTGTATGTCTTCCTGGGACACGTCTTGCGAAATTCTGTCCAACTGGTGCGTTAGATCGGCAAAATCACGACATGATGGGAGGGCCCAGCCCATAATGTTCAAAACGTTCTCAGTGGTAGAGAGATCCGGCGACCTCCCCGGTCTAGGTTGAGTTTTGCAAGCACGAAGGCTAGCAGTAGAAACTCCCGCCGTGTGCGGCCGTGCATTATCATGCTGGAAAGAAAGGAGCGGCGGGAGGCACCCCACCCTCAAACATATCGCACCCAGCCTGAAAGACGTTTAAAACGTTAGATTTGATAATGAACACAACTTTCTCAGTGGATGTGAAGAACCAGTTCGACTGTCCGTACGTTTTCCATCAACACTGGTGGCAAAGAATCCGGAAGACTATGCTTGGTTTAGAAGCCATGAGGGGCATTCTACTAGGACGTGGGCCGCTAGCGTAAGACTCCGCAACTACAATGTGGAACTGGCTTGCTACATATGAGAAAACTATGGTTTAATTTCGAAGGCAGCATTGGAGGATGGATTCTTTCCTGCAGAAACGGAAGGGGGAACGCCATGCAGTCGCAGTCTCCTTGATATCTCGGAACACATTTGAAGCTCGAAATGGTGTTTCATCTCCGATCAGGGGTCTGATCTTCACCCGCAATTCCGCGCCCAGAATGCTCAAAGCACACGTCGAGCGAGTAATTGCGTCTGTAGACTAACAGCTGGTCAGTTCCCTTGCCCAGGATACCCACAGGAGGTGTTACGACTAACGTCAGAAAGACATTCGTGAACAGCAGAGATCGTACTGTGTCAATAGTAACAACGACCAGTAGCCTGGGGTTTGCTGCGCCACTACAAATTAAAATGCAATCGAGGGAGGTTTCTTTACGAAAACGTCCGCTAAAGCCAATCAGCTCCGACGTAGAACGCTATGCAAACACTGCAACAAGTGAGGTTTCACCACTGGTCGGAGTGTGAAAGGATTTCTCGTGCTATCCATGGTTTTATTATTAGAGCTGTCTGTATAAATTATGGCAGTACTCTGATATTCCTGAGAATCTGAGGAGGAAAGACGCCGAACGATTAAGGGGCAATTTAAAGTTTAAATAAATTGTAAATAATTCGTAGTAACCAAGGAAGAGTGCACAGGAATAGCCGGGTTGAACATTCTAAGGGTGGCAGTTGGAGGTCCCAACAGAGGGTTGCGAGGCAAATTCGAGCTGGAAAGCCAGCCAAAGTGCGAGCGGCAGGTGGTCTATAGCCCGCGTACGAAGAAAAAGAAGTAAATAAGTCGAATGATAGCGAAACTGCTGTATGGTAATTCCGTGAGTGAGTGAGAGTTGGTACCGCCGGAACTTTGGAAGGATGACCGCTTCTTCGGCTTGGGGATTGCGTACGGGGGTAGTACTGAAGGCGCCAGTGACGAGACCTACTCCGCGATGCTGTAGTGGGTTCAATCATTTCAGATGTGATCGTCTCACTGAGCCACAAAGCAGGCAAAAGCAGTCCATACGCGACGAGACCAGGGCCCAGGAAACGCGGGGTAGAGTAGCGCGATCTGCAGTTCGAAATATGTTTCCACAGAAATAAAAAGCATTAATCTTTCACATGCCGGCAGTCTTAAGCTGATGGATATCATGTCAGCAGTTGGGTAGCTGCGTGGAATCTGATCAGGAGTGAGAGGCTTCAATTTGATATAGTGTCCCTTGAAGACGTTTGGAGACTCACTTCTACATCGAACAGGGCCAGGTGTCAGGCCCAGGGGAGATGTTACTTGCTATCAGCGTGATGGCTACAGGATGACACCACTCCAATAATTTGATCACAGCAGGATAGCTCCTACCTTCTCCCGTCAACACAGTGAAAAGACACAGAGTAAATCGACTGGACAACATTCGTGGTAAGAGTGTCCACTCCGAATATGTATCGTACATGGCGCCTGAATATTGCGGATACGTGGTGCGTATGTAGTGTGCTACAGACAGATGTGGTGACAATATGACATCACGTCAATTGTTAACGGACTTTGAACGTGCGATTGAAAACAGTGCTAGACACATGGGTCATAGTACTTCGAAGATTACACAAGAATTAAGCTTCGTGAGGTCAATTACGGCTTGGGAAGATCTTCAGTAACTCATTAAAGCACAGACAATGTTTCCACACGAGGTAACGGTCGCACAGGACGGCCACAAGCTTATGACGAAACGACGTCATGTCTCACGGCGTACTGTGAGTGAAAATGCCGTCGATTTTAATGTGGGGCGTCAGGAACTCATCTCTACCAGGACTGTACGTAGATTTCTACCAGGATTGCATGGAAAAAATGCACCGCATACGCTTCAGCAAGCAACGACCGACATCACATTCCGTCCCTCCCCATGAGCTTTGGCAACTAACTGTAAATTCCGTCTGAAGCGGAATCTGTCTGTAGGCAGGAGCCACAAACAAGTGATCGTCATCAACATAATTCGACGCAGCCTTAATATTCAATGAGCTATTGAATGTCACTAGTGAGTCGAAAGCTATTTAGCCACTAAAACAGTTCGTGCGAGTGTTTTAATGTAATACTTTCATCGTAAAATGAATATATCAGCTCTAAATCAGTAACAGCTCTATTCTGAATAAATATTTTTGCAGAAGGGAATTTCCTTAGCGCAAAAAGGGACAGGATACCGAGACATACAACATAGCATCCAGGGAAAGTTAGCTTGGCTTTAGAACAAGTAGTAATGGGGCAGATAAGGCAAAATTATGCATAACATACAGGGGAAGTTCGGTGAAGAATTTGAGTGAAGTGAAAGTAATAACACAATACAAGAGATCGTTAAACCAGTCCAAAGACTGGTGATATAAGTAAGAAAGATTAACAGCGACCGGTTTCTTCCTTTATTTTCGGTAACAGACTATGTTTACGCCCAAGTAGTCACAGCTTCTTGATTTAATTTTTGAAAATGTCGCCAATTTTGCCTAAGTGCGGTATCAGATATAATGGAAAAATTTCGATTTCACACAATACTGTGATTGAGAAATTTCAGGAGTTCACAGCAGTTTCGTAGAGTGTAAGCAGAAACTATGGATATGCGTGTATTTTAACGAACATTAACTTCTTCACACCGATGCTACCTTTATGACACTATTACTTAATCTCTCTGAGATGTCTGCAGAAACTGGGTTCATTAACTTCTATTCATGATAGTCCTAAAGGATGTTCATCTGACAAGCAGAAAGGAGTTTAAACTTTGAACGTGTGTGTAGCTATATCAGTAACAACACGTGTACTTCTCGATAATATTCGATATTTTTTATAAGGATTTAACTTGCCGAGAAAATGCACAACTCTCTTTCGAAATTCGTTTGAAGTTCTTCTTTAATTAATATCCCACTGTTATGTATCAAAAGGCAATGTTCCTCTTTTTCTTTCCGTACGGAAGCCAGTAATTAATGTGAATACTTCCATCAAAAGGAACATTGCCCTATCCCTGTACAGTACAGCGCTTTATGTTTGCCTCTGAACCTTTACTGGGATTCTGGTCCACCATTCGCTTTTCCCGCAAGTTCTTCTCTTCCTCTCTATCCATCCAACGAAAGAAGCGGTGAAAGAGGATAAAAAAGTTTGATGCTAGAGGAGCACGGTCATAAATTCACGGCGTAATTATGAATTACAGACGTTGCAAATCCGTTTTCAAGTGGTGGGAGCTCGTCCAATTTTTCTCGATAATGTTCCTTCACCGTCCACCTTTTTCCAGGGCTTTCGGTGACTCCAGTACCATTCTTCCTCATCTGCTCCTCCTCTCCCTGCACTCACTCTCCCTTCCTTCTCACAGCACGTCATCGCCGCTCCTCCTTTCTTTCCAACAACGGTGATTAATTTCTTCGTGATTGCAACAAAGACGTATGCGACACACTTTAATAATCTCATCTGTCAAAAAGTGCCGGGGACTCACTTTCGACCCTCGCCTTCTTTCGTCCGCCGTCGCTGTTTTCAGTCTGTTTTCTTTCCGCCTGGGTCGAAGGTAGGAGTTGTCGTAAGGGTTCGGTTGTGAAGAATGCCTAGTGGAGAGAAAGGCGGACTAAAGTGATGGAGGCAAAGTGCGTTCCAATTTCATAAGCCCCCCCCCCACCCCCTCCTGCTCTGGCTGCGCCCCACCCCACTCGCGAGTCCCCCGAACCGCTCTCTCCCACTGCTTTTACTCGGGCCGCCCTCTTCAAAATTCTCGGCGCGTCACGCCGGCAGACGGGTTTCATCCATTCTGGCCGCGGCCGGATCACGGCGCCCGTCACTCGACTGCCTGCCTCCGCGGTCGCCGCCACCTCCGCCGGCGTCGTCTTTTGTCTTGGGAGCCGACCCTAATGGCTGCCCTGCGCCACGCACCACGCACTCGATGCCCACTGCAATAACGCCATCGATTTTTCGCCGTCAGCGCGCCTTAATGGCTATGATTTATTGGCGCACGTTGCTTGAGCCGATGTGGACGACCTGGGCGGAGGTCAGAGAGAGAGAGAGAGAGAGAGAGAGAGAGAGAGAGAGAGGCTGGTCGTGTTCAGTGGATGACGAAATGGGAATGGTCTGTTTTGTGTCGTCGTTGCCACTGCCGAGTCTTGTAATATGGGATGCAAGAGAGAGGCTGTTGTTTGGTGGCTGGTATCCTCTACTACAACACAACTGTACCTATGTATTTACAGAGTTTATTAGTCATAAGAAGAACAAGCTACTTATCTTTAAGGGGGGGTAGGACGTCACACGGGCCGACTTTGAGCAGGAGAGGCACCACAGGACATTTTAGTTTCCACTGTCTATACTTTTACAAGTAAATTCATAAAACTTTGTCAGCATGACCAGGAAGGATTCAGGATTCACACTCGTAGCAGCGGAAGTTCAAAAAATAAAAACAATAATTTTTTTTACATGTGAAATTTCATCATTTTTTCACTTAATGTTGGCTGCATTTCTTGCTACAGGTACACTTTTCTTCATGCTTTTGAACTTCCACTGCTATGAGTGTGAATCCCAAATCCTTCCTGGTCATGCTGACAAAGTTTTATGAATTTATTTGTAAAGGTATAGACAGTGGAAATTAAAATGCCCTGTGGTGCCTCTCCTGCTCCAAGTCGGGCTGTTTGAAGTCCTACCTCCCTTAAGCAAGTTGTTGTGGTACAAGCTCTTCCATAAGAGTCCATGTTAGCCTCACTACTGGTGAAGCACAAGTCCCTCTATAAAAACCACACTCTCGTAGCCGGTGACGTGAACTGACAGACAACTACTAGAATAGTGACTGAGCTCATAACTTAGCTGACTGCGCCTGTGACTGAATGTCTCACTGGGGTGACTGTCTGTGACTGCCTGGGCCTTCCGACCTGCGGCGGCGATCTAGATACTGGTGGTCGAGAGGGTGTTGGCGGCACGTTGCTTGCGAGTCTGTCTTTGGCCTATGTCCTTTACTGTCGCAGGATTATGCGTAAAATTTTATTTGATGTAAATCAGGTCTTGCTAAAAATTTGTTTTCTCGAATGCCCCTCCTATGTCTCTTAAAACAAGGATTCTTGTTTCACTGGGTTATAAAAGTGCCTACAAAACAAAACCGAAATGAAGAACATATACGGTGCAGCAACTTAAGGATTTTTAATAGAATGAAGCAAACACATGTTAGTTTCACTGAATTTGCTGGGATTAACATTATCTTACGGACTTAACTTCATAAAAATTATCGAAGTAAAACTAAGCCTATTTTTCCAAGTACTCTGTCTGCCTAAAGTATTTTTCTAAATGCAGCAATGCTGACAGGTGGTTTCCAGAATAACTTCAGTAGGAAATTAATTCAGCACACGATTTAATTAGAGCAGTCAGAATTATCAAACATTTGTATTTTGTGCGTTCATTTACTATGTATATGGTTGATATCAACGTATTCAGTCTATCGTATTTTAGAATTACTGTTTCAGCTACACCATATAACCAACGTGCTAAACATGTAATGTTCTCTAGGTTAGGATGAAGTATTTCCTGGCTATCATCAGCTACGTGGCAGACTTGCGTTTATAATTTTAATTTACTGCCACGAATTACGTCGAATTCTACCAGAATTTACAGAGCCGAACCGGGGTGGTTGAGCTCACTATGAAGTTTACAAATTTAGTTCGTAAAATTAGTCGTAATTAGGCGTAATTCTTACGAAAAAAAATACGCTATCGTGCAAGTTATTGCATGAGATACATCAATGAATGCTTCGAAATATGTATTTACTCCCCAGATGCCAGAATATGCAAACATGAACGCAAAATGCATTTACATGGAAATCCAGGCTGTAATAAAGACCAATATCAATATTTATTTTTTATTGTTTTTCTCGTCGTTCCAGAGAGAAATGACATCGAAAGCCTTCACAGGAACATATGAAACGGCCGACATACAAGTTTTATTATAATTAACTGGTGAAAAAATGCGATAGGAGAAACGAAAATTTTCCAATGTTAATATCACTCCGCAAACGTGCCGTTTTCAAGTCAGTTGTAAGTGATTGGTTACGAACTGCCACTGAGATCAGTACGGGATACCGACCTCGTTGGTAATCCTTTATTTGAGATATTTGAGATGTTTGCCATTTAAATGGACTCAAATATCACCCATGGCCTACCTAAACAAGAAAAACAACTTTACTTCAGCACGTCATATACTGAGGTGACAAAAGTAATGGGACACCGCCTAACATCGGGTTAGACCTATTTTTGCTCAACGTAGTGCAGCAACTGGATGTGCCGTGAACTCAGCACGTCTTTGGAAGCCCCTGCAGAAATGTTGAGCCATCCTGCCTCTACAAGCATCCATAACTGCGAAAATGTTGCCAGTGTAGAATCTTGTGCACGAAATGACCTCTCGATTACGTCCTCACAAACGTTAGATGGGACTCATGTTGGGTACTCGAATCTTTCAGAATATTCTTCAAACCAGTCGTCAACAATTGTGGCCCGGTGACACGGTGCATTGTCATCCATAAAAATTCCAGAGTTGTTTGTGAATATGAAGTCTATGCACGGCTACGAATGGCCTCCAAGTAGCCGAACACAATCATTTCCTAGCAATGATCAGTTCAGTTGGACCAGAGGACCCAGTCCATTTCATGTAAACACAGCCCACACCATTAAGGAGCCACCACCAGCTTGCACAGAGCCTAGTTGGAAACCTTGGCCTCGTGGGGTCTACGCAACACGCAAACCCTACCGTCAGCTCTTACCAACTGTAATCGGGACTCATCCGACCAGCGCACGGTTTCCCAGTGGTGTAGTGTAAAACCGAGATGTTCACGAACTCAAGAGAGGCGCTGCAGGCTATGTGCTGTTAGCAAAGGCAGTCTAGTCGGTCGCCTGCTGCCACAGTCCATCGGCGCTATAATTCGCCGCACTGTAAAATGGATACGTTTTTCGCACGTCCCACGTTGCTTTCTGCTGTTATTTCACGCAGTCTTGCTGCCTATTAACACTGACAAATCTACACAAACGCCACTGCTCTCCGTCGTTAATTGAAGACCGTCGGCCATTACGTTGTCCGTGGTGAGAGGTAATGCCTGAAGTTCGTTTCTGTTGTTGTCTTCGGCACACTTCTGACACGGCGGATTTCGGAATATTGGATTCCCTAACGATTTACGACATTAAGTGACCCATGCGTCAAGCTACAGTTGCCACTCCGCGTTCAGATTCTCCTCGTGCGGACCGAGCGAGGTGGCGCAGCAGTTAGCACACTGGACTCGCATTCTGGAGGACGACGGTTCAATCCCGTCTCCGGCCATCCTGATTTAGGTTTTCCGTGATTCCCCTAAATCGCTTCAGACAAATGCCGGGATGGTTCCTTTGAAAGGGCTCGGCCGATTTCCTTCCCCATCCTTCCCTCACCCGAGCTTGCGCTCCGTCTCTAATGACCTCGTTGTCGACGGGACGTTAAACACTAATATCCTCCTCCTCCTCTCCTCGTGCGGCCAGAATCAAGCCAGAAACCTTTTTACATGAATCACCCGAGTGCAAATGACAGCTTCGGCAATGCACTGTCCTTCTATACCTTGTGCACAAGATACTACGACCATCGCTATCCCATGGCTTTTGTCACTTCAGTGTACATGCGTACCTGTTACTGGACGTCGTGTACGCGTCGTCCTTGCACGTGGTTCCGATACTGCTCTCGACCGCGCAGTGAGTTGCAAATTCTTTGAAACACCTTGTGATCATCTCGTAAGACTTTATGATTCAGTGCTCTAGTTCTCCTTCCGTATCAAGAGCAAGATTCCCCAAAGAAAAATCCAGACTGACGTCAGATGATAGGGAAGGCCAAGATACTATCTACCTTGCACAGTTCTGAAGTGTTATATGCCTTCCTCCACAAGCAGGAATACCTGTCGTACGTAACGTCCCCTCAGAAAATTAAGAATGACTGTGCTGGTAAACTTCTACGTTATTTGATTTTGAAACAGCTGAGCAAAACTCAACGTACTCAAAAAATTTTCTCTTTACTTAATCTGATCATCACTAAACTGACACACAATACTTTTAGCACAACGCAATCTGACTTTCAATATAGTAACCTCTCAAAACTCTGGCATCTCCCTCTCCACACCCACCACTGCCGGCAGCTCACCTCCAACTGCCCAACGCTACGTGCTGTTCACATCCAACTGCCCAACACTACACAAGCGAAAATTTCAACAATGAGTCCAATCAGCCACAGACTGCACACAGCGCAGTCAGCGATTTTCATACAGAGCACTACGTGGTGTTACCAACATAAAATCCTGAACAGCCTTCTTACAACTATCTACCTTGCACAGTACTGAAGTATTAGATGCCTTCCTCTATTAGCAGGGCTACCTGTCGTAGGCCCCTGTGCACCATCGTGGTTGTGCCATCTTCACCCAGTCATGGGCCAGGTGGGATTTACTCGAAAACGTTTTATTTATAAACTATTTCTACTAACTATTTCGTAGTGAAGTCAGTAGCTCCTCTGGGTCATACGTTCGCACTTATCTCGCATGCTGTTCGTTCGCAGACATATGTTTACTGTCTTGCTTTACTATCACTCCTGCCAGTTTTCGCTATTAATCATTATACACCATCTCTAATTTCCAATATAAGGCTTATAATTTTTTATTACTGGTTTTATTTTCCACTACTTTTCTCATAGTTAGAAAGAACAGTAGATGTTAAAGCGTTCAAAGAAACCTTCGAAACGGTAGATACACCCCATCAGTCAAGAAAGTTTCAAAACTGGGTTAATAAAAAAATAAAAGTGCTTCGGGTACTTGAATTGCTGCATTTCGCCTTTTGGTATGGTTCTTGTTGATAACACCACATGAGCTGCTAAGCCTAGATATGGTTCTTAGACGGTTTCCATACCCAATTAGGTCAATATCAATACTGTGCTGATACGGACGTCCCCCGCAGTTACAAGCCACACAAACAATTTAGGAAACATTCTCATATCTGAACGAGGCTTTTACTCTAGAGAGATAGAGTACACAGATTTCTTCTGGTGGAAGGGAACAGGGTGGGTGGGGGGGCGGGTCAGGGGAGACATTCTGCCACCAGCTGTCACCAGCGCTACCAAAACCCATATAACAAAGACAAGTCCGTAGAGAAGCGGCAAAAATGGAAATAATGAGAAGAAGAATAATGGGAACGCTCACGCACTACGGCCGAGCGACCACTACTTAACACTGCCTGCTCACATCTGACTGATTGAATGCATATCTGTTCTGTTGTTTACAGTTGTTATGTCAATTTGCCACCATAATTACTGCACTGACGTCGCTTATACGCCAGAAATAAAATCACTCTCGGATATTTTGGCCTGACATTATGCAGCTGAAACCCTAGAATGGGTTCTGTACTGGCGTAAAATCCATTAAGCCCAGAGTAGCATACAAAGCAACGAAAAATATTTCCACCTGTAATATGTTTGATCCATCAACGCCAATTTTAATACTGTTGCAACTACATATTTAGTTACGATACTGTTCTTAAACGCAGTCGTTGTACACACACTAGAACTAGGGGTGATGCTTCTGCAATATTTACACGGAAGTCAGTTCTACTCGCAACAAATGTACACTAGCCAACGCTTGCTACTGCCATTCTCAGCGTGACAGGTGGGTCGTTCGTGAGCGCTTGATGTGACGTGACACATCATGTCGGGCACAGCAGAGTGAGTGCAAACCGACTTTAACCTGACAGGTGCGACGTGAACAAATACTACCGTCGTTTACAGGGCGAGAATCAAAGGTGTCAGCAAACGAGCCACCCGAACAAATAAAGAAGTAGCCGCGTTGTTGAGCACACGATTCTCTGAGTCTAGCGATAAACACGAGCATGAGCATTAGCATACTAATATCGTCATGTGTTGAACACTGAGAATGGTGTAAAATCGACACCATCCAAAAGATGTCCAGCAGAGATACGGTTAAAAAGAACACTACGAAAATTTTAGGAGTTACTCTTATTTTATAATACATCCTTAGTTAATTTACTAGAGAATTAATATGTGCCCGACAAAAGTTCAAACAGTGGTCATCCAGATGTCAATAGAGAGCGCTTATCAAATGCTATGGAATGGTATCCAGGTATCTGCAGTACAATATATAAATTAGTCGTCAGGCATGCTACATTGCAAACGAACTTTCATCACTATTTCTGAGGCAAATAAGAACAAACACAGAACTGCAACAAATCAGCATGCAATGGGATTATAACAATGTGTAGCCTTACAATTATACATCTGTAAAATTTTTGTATAGTTTCTTATCCTAGAAACTTCGTGATATTCGTTATGTTAATTATGAGCAAACTGAAATTGCAACACATAAAATATAATGACAATTCATTTCAGAATATCACAGTGTGTGGTTACTGCGTTGTCAGAGATGTCTTCCGTACCTCAGCAATAGAGATAGTCGTACTTTAGATGCAATCAGATTGGAGGGGTGGATGAGGAGAACATGAGACAAACCTATAGTTCCCAAAAAGGCTTGTCAGTCTTCGCATTATCTGCAGGGACAATGACCTGCTTGACTTACTGATCTAGACTTGTACCGTAGCCAACATAATCTTGCTATATTGGTGCTGCCAGCGGCTGAAAATAAGAAGAAATTATAGTCATTGTCTTTCACGATGACGTACAGATCTACTCTGTTGATGATTAACCTTGGCAACATCTTTGGTAAGGTATTCCGTTAATACAATAGTCCCAGGTTCGGATCTCCGGTAGGGGACAATTCAGGAGAATTTTGTCATTAGGGGGAAACAAACCTGGCATTCTACAGTACGGGGTGTTATACCTCTGAAACGGAGAGGTACGTCAGAGACATGGAGAAGAGGGATATACTAGGTTTCAGTGTAGTGTGCTGGCGGGAAGAAATTGACTTCTGATTTGTTTAGAACAGGGTTACCAGTACGAAATGAAATAGCAGTGTGGCAGGACTGTGTGTGATAGTGGATTAGAATACAAGGATGAGGATGAACTACTATTAACAGCATAATGAACGCATCATCATGACAAGATACATACAAATGTCTGACCCATTTAAGTAATAAGCTGCATATGTATGTATATATGTGTCTTATTGCTCTCCAGATGATGAACTTGAAAAAGTTGAATGATGTGATAAAGAAAGTAATTCGACACATTAAGGAGACGTCAATATAACTGTGATGAGGAAGTGTATATTATCGTATTGCGGTACTAGCAACAAGAAGATAAATAAAATAGTAGGACTTGGAGCGTGTAAAAAATTGATATGGGAAGCCACCTGGCAGAAATTTGCAAAGAGCACAGTTCCATTCAAGAGCTCTGACCGTTATTTACTGTGTGTGCAGATCGTCTTTATTTGGTTCATCATTAGCTGTTTTGAAGCCCAAATAGCAGAAGCAAACTACTTCTATCAGTGCCAGATTTCTTAAGGCAAATTTCACCGCATCGCTAGCTTTGATCAGTCTACATTCCATCACCATGGTTTTGCTTCTTTTGGTGTTCGTCTTACAGCCTCTTTGAAGGACACTATTCGTTTCGTTCAACGTCTTATTCAGAGTCCTTTCCTCTCTCGACAGAACAGCAGCGTCATCAGCGAACATCAAACTTTTCATTTCTTCTTGTTGAGCATTAATTCCTTCTCTAAATTTTTCCTTTACTACCTGATCAATGTAAACACTGGAAGATATCAAGTATAAGCTAGAACCCTGTTTGAGTCCCTTCTCAGTTACCGTTTGCCTTTCATGTCATTCAGACCTACTGCAGTCTGCAAATCGATTTTGGCTCCCTATGTTTTATTCCTGCTACTTCCAGAATTTCAAAGACTACATTCCTCTGAACACTGTCAAAAGTGTAAACTTGAGATTACCTTTCTTCAATCTATCTACTAAGACTAGTCATTAGTCATTACTGTCTCGAGTTATCTCACATTTCTTCGGAATTCAAACTGATCATCTCCGTAGATGACTTCTGTAAGTTTTTCTGTAAATATTTCATGTCATTATTTTTACTTTTAAATTAAAATTACGGGAATATTCACATTTGTTTGTATTCTTACAAATGGAATCATGACATTTTTCTTGAAGTGTGAGAGTATTTCGTCTATCTCATATATCTTGCGCGCCAGGTGGAGTAGTTTGTCGTAGCTGGCTCCCAGAAATTCTAAAGTAATTTCTTCTTTTCCACGGTCCTAATCTCCGCTTAGGGGTACAGTATGGAGAGTTCTGGTGGAGCAGATATTACATCCGTATCATAAAAAAATGTATACACACACTGGGACCAACAGATTTTGAGCTCCGCGTTCACTTTTGTCAATGGATTTTCCTCTGTTGTGTCGCAGTGCTGAACTTTCTACAGCTAGTATTGTTCACAAGCGAGGCCTCATTCACCCGTGATTGTGCTCTCGAAAACAGCTATGTCTGGAGGGAGTACAATCCCCACGCGACCCACATCGGTGGCCACGAGAAACGATTCTCTGTCAACCTAAGGCCGGGAAATGTCTAATATCATCCAACTGGACCTTATTTGCTGTCTCTTCGTTTGACTGGCCCAAGTGACCTGGTGTTCCTGCGAGATGTTCGAGCACAGTTCATGATTGTCCGCGAAAGGATGTGCTTTCAATAGGACGGTTCACCAGTCCACTTCTACATTAACGTCCGCTAGCATCTGAGCATCATAGCCAGCGAGTTCGCTGGACCTCAAACCTCTGGACTTTTTCCTCTGGAGTTACGTCAAGACGTTGCTATATATGCCTCGGGTAGAAACGGTGGGAGGCCTGCTTGCCAGGGTCCAATTTGCCCGTCTTCTCGTACGGCAGACACCCGGGATCTTTGAGAGAATGCGACAGAATTTCATTCACCGTTGTCATGAATGCATTGAGACTAGTGGTCGTCACCTTGAACAGTTAATATGATGTACGTTGCAGTGTTGCGGCAGACGCTGTGTGTGTCCATAATAATAAAAATGAATTCCCGATCACTGTTTCCCTAACTCAATATAATCGGTTGTGGAACAACTATCACCTATTTCAGTTTGACCGAAAAGATTTGAGACACCTTGTATATTCCTTCCATCTTTATCTTCTTTTCTTAGTACTGGCTTAGATGGTGGGGTCATGTTACACGCACGGGAGAAGCAAGTTTACCCAAGAGACTCATGGGTTCAGCAGTAGAGAGTAGGAGGAGTCGGGATAGACCAAGGAGAAGATACCTGGATTCGGTGAAGAATGAGTTTGAAGTAATATGCTTAACATCAGAAGAGGCACCAATGTTAGCACTGAATAGGGGATCATGGAGGAATTTTATTAGGGGGACTATGCTCCAGACTGAACACTGAAAGGCATTATCAGTCTTAAATGATGATGATGATGATGATGATGATGGCTTACTATCTAAGCTCTTGGTATTAACACAGTTGATACTCTTTTCTCCAAAGATCTCTTTCTCCTAGTTATACATGCTTTTATGGCCTTGCACGGGTACTCTAGCCATTTCTGATTAGCCATTTTGCCCTTTTGGCCAATCTCACCTTTTGTATGTCTGTATTTCCTTTCACCTGCTTCATTTGCCACATTTTTATATTTCTACTTGATTATAGTATGGGGTGTAATATTTGGTACCAGAGATCTGTATGTCGCAAAGTGCTACATTCGCTTGCAGTTCATTCCATACGTTTAGGGTCTGTTAGTAGCACACACTAGAGGGAACTGTTGACGGTATAAATTTTCAGCGAAGACAGAGGTTGGAATACATCCAGCATATAAGGGACCGTAGGATGAAGAGGTGCAGGTGGCGTACGCCATAGGAGATAGCACATAGCTTTCGATTTTAACTTGTGCCGATCATTCGCACAGGCGGGTCTGCCATCCTATTCGATCTAGGATGGGGTAATGCAAATACTGCTGAACACTATCTGTAAAATGCGGTGACGCGCAGTCCTCCATGTACTAGAATGCATAGTGTTCACCTACTGAACACTCAGACACTTACTTTTCATACCTTTCGCCCGTTCAGAAGAGGAGAGGATGCAAGATGCTGGACTCAGGCTGCATACTGATGTTTTCAGACTTCCTTCTGTTAACGCTATGCGATTTAAGACGAAATCTAGTGACGACACGGACTTGTCGATACTTGTTGATACGGTACTTTTCACAGACAGAAACAGTGTGTGACCACCATACCTTGGTATAGTTTCCGACATATTTTGTTACCAATACGTAGATAGTTATAAACTTTGTATTCAAAACAGAGACTAAGAGTAATTGAGAAGTGGAAATAAAATCTGAAAACTCTGTTCAGCAATATTACCCTAAGCATAACTTGTAGCCCCTTATTTAAGAGAAGATGATTCACTTAGTTTCATGTCTTAGTGGAATGTAGAGTCTTAAATGGTATGTTTGGAGATACGTTTAACATTAAGAGATACACCACTCGTGGTGGTGGTGGTGGTGGTGGTGGTGGTGGTTGTTAGTGTTTAACGTCCCGTCGACAACGAGGTCATTAGAGACGGAGCGCAAGCTCGGGTTAGGGAAGGATTGGGAAGGAAATCGGCCGTGCCCTTTCAAAGGAACCATCTCGGCATTCACCTGAAACGATTTAGGGAAATCACGGAAAACCTAAATCAGGATGGACGGAGACGGGATTGAACCGTCGTCCTCCCGAATGCGAGTCCAGTGTGCTAACCACTGCGCCACCTCGCTCGGAAGTACACCACTCGTATTTATTATAATTAAATCGACACTGATTTGGGACGGATAGAGTGAGTCAGCTGCCTCTACCGACATCGTTTTACGTAACCCGCAGTGTTATATCTGGCCTTCATAAACCACGGGTGAGATTTTCACATTCCCTCGCTCGCTATGAATGAACTATTAGTCGTACAGAGAAAAACTAACAAGATCTGGCTATAGGAAATTAACTGTAGATAAATTTTGTATTGAGATGCGTTTTCGCTAGAAGTAATTTTCGAGTTATTCTCGGTGGCCGTGCGGTTCTAGGCGCTTCAGTCCGGAACTGCGTGACTGCTACGGTCGCAAGCTCGAATCCTGCCTCTGGCATGAATGTGTGTGATGTGCTTAGGTTAGTTAGGTTTAAGTAGTTCTAAGTTCTAGAGGACTGATGATCTAAGATGTTAAGTCCCATAGTGCTCAGAGCCATTTGAACCATTTTCGAGTTATTTAAGAAAAACTTACAAAAGCGATCTTCAAACGCAAGCCTACTCCCACACTCGACCCCTACGGATCGGAATTCGTAGTATGTTGTTCGTGTCACTTCCTCACAACACTGTACAAAAAATTCGCTAGTGTGCTAATTATATCCCACATTCAAGCATTCTTAGTCTTCATTGTCTGGCTTTATTACGCCACCGACTTCGTCGAGCACTTACAAACGGTAAAATTGACGTTCGTGGAACTCTGACCTAACAATTTTGTGAATTTTACATCAGGTTTTCTGACTACAAAACCACTGTGCTTGCAAGTGTGGAATTCGATGGAATTATCAACTTAACAAGCTTTAGCTTAACGTTTACAAAAGTAGTTTTCTCTTTCATTATAATCACGGGCACTTTCAAATTAATAATGTAATGAAATAGCCTACTCTGCTCATGGCGTAATAGCCCAGTTAAAAGAGGCCAAATAAAGCCGAACATCGGGAATACCTCGTGTAGTCGGAGATATTTGTACAGTGTTAGGAGGGAGTGCCACGGCCAACATTTCAAAAATCCCAACACGTGAGGGACGAATTTGGGGGTGGACGGGCGTTTAAAGGTCACTCTTGTACGTTTTTTTGGAATAGCTTTAAAATCTTAGCCTCCAGCGAAATCTTATTCGCGTGCAAATAATTTTTTTTTTCTGAGTCATCAGCCTTCTGACTGGTTTGATGCGGCCCATCTCCTCAGCTCAGAGTAGCATTTGCAACCTACGAACTCAATTATTTGCTTGATGTATTCCAGTCTCTGTCCTCCTCTACTGTTTTCGCCCTCTAGAAATCCCTCTAGTACCACGGAATTCATTCCCTGATGTCTTAACAGATGTCCTATCATCTTGTCCCATCTCCTTGGCAGTTTTTTCCACATATTCCTTTCCGATTCTACACAGAACATCCCCATCCCTTACCTTAACAGTCCACCTAATTTTCAATATTCGTCTGTAGTACCATATTTCAAATGTTTCGATTGATTTCTGTTCCCGTTTTCCCACAGTTCACGTTTCACTACCATACAATGCTGTGCTCCAAACGTAACTTCCCAGAAATATCTTCCTCAAATTAAGGCCTATTTTTGATACTAGAAGAGTTCTCTTGGCCAAGTATGCCCTTTTTGCCATTGCTAGTCTGCTTTTCATGTCCTTCTTGCTCTGTCTGTCATTATTTATTTTGCTGCCTAGCTAGTAGAATTTCTTAACTTCATCGACTTCGTGACCATAAATCCTGATGTTAAAGTTCTCGCTGTTCTTATTCCTGATACTGCTCATCACTTTCGTCTTTCTTCGATTTACTCTCCGTCCACAATCTGTACTCAATGGACTGTTCATTCCATTCAGCAGATCATGTAATTCTTCTTCACATTCACTCAGGATAGGTATGTCATCAGCGAATCAGATCATTGAATTTTAATTCCACTCCTGAACCGTTCTTTTATTACCGTCATTGCTTCTTCAGTGTACAGATTGCACAGTATGGGCGAAAGACTACATCCGGTCTTACACCCTTCTTAAACCGAGCACTTCGTTCTTGGTCGCCAGCTCTTATTATTCCCTGTTGCCTCTTGTGCATGTTGTGAGTTAACGAGCATTTCGCTCTCGTTTAAATATATGGCCGAAAGAGTCAACCTTCCGGAATTGCGAAACGAATCCTATCGTCCAGGACCGTGTGCCACAAAGAGCGCAGATTCGCCACTAGACAGGCGTCTATTATGCTGAACGAGGCCCAAGCACTGTATTGTGCGAGTGAAACAGACGAGAACCTACGTTATAGGGAAACCCTGTAGAAGCCGTTTGTGGCCAGGGAGACGTAGCAGTGTTAAATATGGTGGACCTAAGATCAGCCATAAAGGAAAAGATTTATGGAAACTATTTAATTCTGTAGTAATTCAGAGAATGAAGCCACAGTAATTTTAATCTACCATCCTTCATAAATTTTCACGGTGATGCCAATAAAACTTGAGTATCTATCATACCTATAATAGTTTAGAATTTACTATTAAAGTAAAATTTACATGTTTTGTAACAAAGACCTGAATGCTATAATCTGAACGCTTTGGTCAATTTTAACGATCGACATTTCATACAAAAGCGCATTATTAAACTGACAAGTGCTGTAAATATCAACTCTGTAACTTTATTTGTTTAAAAGATATAGTGGGAAATTACCGTCAAACCTCCTTGCCTATGGACGCCAGATGAAAGTTGATGTTGTCAAGCCCTGAATGAAAATTGCGCAACGGATAACTTGAGGGAGCTTGAGAGCGCTACCTAGAGAGCGTGCCCTTTCTGTACGATACTAGGCAAGGGGCTGGAGGGCTCACACGCTGATGCGTGGGTCCCTGCATTCTATATATCTTTTATTTTAAATGAATTCCTTCAACTTGACTCCTTTGCGATTTTTAGGGTATGTTAAAGATTGATGACAATTGATCATCAATTTATTTTAAACATTATCATTCGACTTTACAGCGATTGCAGCAATTGTTCCTCTTTACAGACATTACAATTTTACAACTTATAGCTCGGGTATATTATACACTAATCTGCACGCACATTTCCACAGGCAAGACGGAATTGCGTTGGCCAAATGTATACCACCAAAGTCTCCCAATATTTTACATGGGGCATCCACTTTGTGATGAGGATAACGGGCAAACTGGGGACCAGATACATTAACACAAGGGGGTCAAATTTACGAAATTAAAATAGAACATTCGTTTCCTTACACAGTCCGAAGCTGGAAATAAAAGAATTAGTGCAAATATCCAAATACCTCTCTTCCACGCCTGAATATCTAGACAGACGCACCGAGGGCACGTCTGCTCACTTACCCGTCTTCTGTACCACTCCCACTATACAGCGGGCACCCAGAAGTCTTCCTGGGCCCCGGTGGAGGGGATGGTCGAACCACTTGGCCGTGACCAACCTCCCCACCCCAAATCTTGTGACACTGGAACGTCTTTGACTTTTAACTGCCTGTGCCGTCTCACTGATCCCCTACCCAGGAGTAAGGTTGGCACTACTATACTACAGAAATACTTCCCAACTAAGATTTGGCCACGCTTTATGGAAAGGTGAGAGGAGGATTAGGAAAGTTCAAGTGCATATTCACATTTACGTACAAGAAATCCATAATATACGACACATATAAATACGTATTATGAAGCCTGACACATTTCTTTCCACCCATCTACGTGGGTTCTGTTGCACCCGCGACCGGCCGCGTCGTGCAATAAAACTGGCGGCGGAGCCGCCTCTTTTTGTATTTCCCGTTGCCAGCGAGCAGCGAAACCTGCTGCTTGTGGAGCGGAAACGACTGTACCGTTTCAATAGTAAATTTAAGTTATCGTTATTTTCAGTTAAGCACCAAATCATCATTTCCTCCACACAAAACACAATGAACGATATCAGCATGACACCTTATGGAATCATTAAATAAAAGCGTATTTGTTGTAAAGTTTACTGCATAATAGTTACTTATGTTCTTTATTTATTTATCAGAAAGCAGATTGGTGCAAGGCTAGCCGGCCGGAGTGGTCGAGCGGTTCTAGGCGCTACATTCTGTAACCGCGCGACCGCTGCGGTCGCTGGTTCGAATCCTGCCTCGGGGATGGATGTGTGTGATGTCCTTAGGTTAGTTAGGTTTAAGTAGTTCTAAGTTCTAGGGGACTGATGACCTCAGACGTTAAGTCCCATAGCGCTCAGAGCCATTTGAACCATTTTTGGTGCAAGGCTACTGGCCATGACATTCAAAATTGAGAAGAAAATTGTATTGGTTTTACGTAAAAGAATTTAACGTTTGTTGTGTAATGGATGTTATTCTTACATTATTTAGAAGGTGAAAATGGCCAAGCTTTGTTTATTTAAATATGTTAAAATGTAAAATAATGTGGAATAAGTTGTAGTCAATCAGATGGACGGCTTCAGGAAAGGGAACTGCCCCAGTCAGTTGAGCGAGGATGTTCGGCGAGCGGGAAACGCGGCCAGAGACGGAGCAGAGGGACAGTGCTGGTGCAGAAGCGAAAGCGGACGGTCGGTCTTTAGGCAGCTAGGAAGTGAAACGACTTAGAAAATTTCAGGTTGTGTGGTATCGCGGGACATAATCTCTGAGCGATGAGCAGCCGAGCGCCTGGTGTGCTCTTTTCGCGTAGTTAACGAGGTGAAGTATTGGACTGGTAATTCGCGATGAGATTGTGGATGGTCTAACTGTGTCAAATGTATATGCGCTCTAGTGTAATAGTAATTCTAAACACGACCGCTTCCTGAACAGACATTATTCTAACCTAATCGCAACTGTGTGACCTACATCATTTATGGGTGGTTAATTTAGTTCCCAGTATTATTATTGGTGTTGTTATATATATTACATTAACATTGTGTGTTTCATACAGTTTCGCAATCTTGCATCAGCCAGGCAATTTAACCAAAGGGTCACAAGTGTCTATTTAGGGCGTGTAATTCGAAACGTGTGGTTCAACCCCTAGACGAGTTTGAGCCAAGACATTTCGGCGAAGAGGAACCGCATAAGAGTCCGAACATCTTTGGGATGTTGGCTCGCAATATTGGGTAGTACCCTTCTGTCCCTATAGCTCATACTATTTTTCTCAGAATTTATGACATCTAGAACCGTTTTACATTGTCGAACGTTTTTTCCAGGTCTTGTGGACGTGTCTTAATTTTTCTTTAGTAGCGCTTCCGTTATCAAACGCAAGGTCAGAATTGGCTCTCTTGTGCCTTTACTATTTCTACAGTCAAACTGTAGAACATCATCTAACACACCTTCGATTTTCTTTTCGATTCTTCTGTATACTATTCGTGTCAGTAACGTAGTGCATTACCTGTTTCGTTGATTGTGCGATAATTCTCGCTCTTGTAAGCTTTTTAAGTCTTCGGAATTGTGCGGATAATATTTTTTCGAAGGTCAGATAGTATATTGCCAGACTCATACATTCTGGACACCAACGTGAATAGTTGGTTTGTTGCAAAATTCAACTACTTTAAATTTGCTAAAAAAACATTCTGTTCATCTTTTTCTGTAAAACTAATTGTTAGCGAATGGTAAGCCAGAGAATATGAAAATCTCGCGCGCGGCTTATGAATGGAAAACTAACATTGCGAGTTGCATAAAACAACATTTGTAAAGGCAGCTGAATCACCTTGCAGAAGTAACATCCATTTAATATATTTTACAAGGCGGTTGTTTCTTATTTTACAATAATTATTCGAAATAATATTTTCCAAAGCGTGGCTTGCTATTGAAATGAAATGTTATATTTCTTTCCAAAAGCAACAGTTTAAAAAGGCGAATATATGAGTACTAGGTTATTAACTACAAATCTGATTATGAACTTCCCAGAGAAAGTTCGATCACAAATAGGTTAAATCAAATACTAAAATGTAGACTGTCTCAATTCCCAACGTTTCGTCCCCGTCTGCGGGAGACATCTTCAAGCGGGTCTGTAGCTCGATGGAAGA
The DNA here is from genome assembly GCF_021461385.2 of Schistocerca piceifrons. Lineage (NCBI taxonomy): Eukaryota > Metazoa > Arthropoda > Insecta > Orthoptera > Acrididae > Schistocerca > Schistocerca piceifrons. The sequence continues at coordinate 648,527,080 of NC_060142.1, forward strand.
TCCAACACCCCCACTGGCTCGCTACTGACTGCCGCTAAATTCCGTGTCCGCCGCGCCGCGGCGTGACATCACGTGTTTTGAAAACGTCAGTGCAATTGGCCGCTGTCCGCTGCCGTCGATCGCCGTTGTCGTCACTCAGTAGTGGACGGGTGGTACACATCTTCTTTAACACCGGCGTCCATATACCGTTTAATTTCATGCCCTCCTCCTTTCGTCTGAAATTATTAGGGTGTTTAGCCATTTCGATTGCCTCCCTGTAGAGACTTTCGTAATAGGCATCTAGTACCTGCGTGTCATCGAAACGAATAGGGCTGGAAAGCATGCTCCGCAACAGCTGATCGTTCCGTTTCACCTTTTCCACAATTGCCCTTGTGCTGTTCGAAACGTTTTGTAACAGTTCTTTTAGTGGCACCCACATAAACACCTCCACAGCTGCATGGGATCGTATACATTCCAGCTTTTTCCAGTGGCTTGCGAGCGTCCTTGGCAGGCTTAATGTATTTCTGTATCTTCCTGGTTGGTTTGTAAATGACGTTAATATTCCGCTTCGTCAACATCCTCCCTATTCTTTCCTTCACATTTTTAACAAACGGCAGGAAAACCTTAGATTTTGCAGTAGCCTGTACGTCACTATGATTTCTGTGTGGCTGTCTCAACGCACGTTTCATTTCGGCGGACGAATATCCGTTCTTCATTAGTGCATTGTGGAGATGTTCCATCTCCGCGTCAAACAACTCAGGTTCACAATTATTTATAGCTCTGTCCGCTAACGTCTTGAGAACTCCCCGCTTCTGTTGTGGGTGGTGGTTCGAATCCCAGTGCAAGTAACGGCTCGTGTGGGTGGGTTTTCGGTATACTGAGTGGCCCAAACTACCACTTTCGTTTCTAAAAACCAGCACAACGAGGAAATGTAATTTGCCGTCTGCCTCATCCTCCATTGTAAACTGAATTCTCGAGTTTATACTAATCAGATGTTCGTGGTACCGGCTTAGTTCCTCCCTGCCATGTCTCCACAGCACAAATGTGTCATCCATGTATTGGAACCATACATGTGGTTTTTTGCTGGCAGTACCTAAGGCCTCTTCTTCGAATTTCTCCGTAAAGAAGTTTGCAATTACGGGAGTTAGGGGGACTTCCCATAGCCACGCCATCCGTTTTCTCATAAGACTGTTCATTCCACTTGAAGTAAGTTGTCAAACAACACTTGAACAGTTCTGAAATATCGGCAGGAAAAATTCGATCCAGCTGTTCCAATACATTGTTAAATGGAAACATGGTAAACCGCGATACCACATCGAAGCGGACCAATATGTCCTCTTGTCGAAGTTTGTTTAAGAAAAAGGAATCTGGCTGTGTTTTCAACTCACCAATCAGCGTCTCAATGTTAACTTTCAGCTCCGCCTACAAAAATCCCGCGTATCCAATGAGAAACGTTATACTTTTCGCGGTGGGGCAATGTTTTTAATGCTCCATTAAATTTCGGGAATGCAGCCACATAAATTGTGCTTCTTCTTCTAATATTTCGGCTTTATATTTTTCAGCCATCTTCAGAGAGAGCCGTACGACTGACGCTCCAGCGCTCGCTCCATCCTTTTAAACTCGCGGACCGCGCTACTGCGCATGCGGCCACAGATGAACAAGGCGCACGTGATGTTGATCGGCGGCAAAGACGCAACATATGCATGAGTTGCGTCTGTGGCTGCGCATTCGATCCATGCTGGGAGATCGATGTATTACTGGGAGCTGAACTGTAGCGACGTCTTTGTAAGTTCAATATTGAAAGTGCCGGATTCCATGATTTATCTAATGTGAAACCGCTGTCTCTATTAATTAAATTCTTCGCCAAGCGGATTTCAATGGCCTCTTTTACTACGGAGTCCCAGAAAGATGAAACAGAAGTCAGAATTTCGACATTTTCATATACCATAGGGTGACCAGAATCAATACAATGCTCTGCCACAGCCGATGTACTGGGTTGTAAGAGCCGAGTGTACCTGCGATGTTCCGTACACCTCTCTTGCACTGTACGATTCGTTTGTCCGATATATGAAAGGCCGCATTCACATGGTACCTTGTAAACTCCAGGTTTGCGGAGTAGTAAGTCATCTTTAACGGAACCCAGCAGTGCAGCCGTCTTCGCCGGTGGACGAAAAATCACTTTTACTTTATGTTTAGTGAGGATCCGTCCTATTTTGGATGAAAGGCTTCCCACATACGGCAGGACAGCCATGGATTTAAATGTTTCCTCGTCATCTTCTGCATTCCTTACGGACACCTTAGGTTTTATTTGTAGTGCCTTACGTATCTGTTGTGGAGAATACCCGTTGTCCTCAAAAACTCTCTTCAAATGTAAAAGTTCGTTTTTTAAACTACTTTCATCAGATATGACGTGTGCTCGGTGTACCAAAGTTCTTAGAACACTACTCGTCTGCGAAGGATGGTGACAGCTATTTGCATGTAAATATAAGTCCGTATGGGTCGGTTTCCGATATACTGCATGACCCAGAGTGCCATCTTCTTTACGCCGAACCAAGACATCCAAAAATGGAAGACATCCCTCCTTTTCCACTTCCATTGTAAACTGAATTTGTCCATGGATGGAATTCAGATGGTTTAAGAAGTCCTGCAATTTGTCCTCGCCATGGGGCCACACTACTAAGGTGTCGTCAACGTACCTCCAAAAAACTGTAGGCTTCAAACTAGCAGACGCCAGGACCTTCTCCTCGAAATCCTCCATAAATAAATTGGCCACCAAGGGTGACAAAGGACTACCCATGGCAACACCGTCAGTCTGTTCAAAAAAGTCATTATTAAATAAAAAGTATGTGGAGGTCATCACATGGTGAAACAAAGCTAAAATCTCCTTATCAAAACTTTTTCCAATGAGTCCTAAAGATTCAGAGAGAGGTACCTTAGTAAATAGCGACACTACATCAAAGCTGACTAATAGATCAGAGGTGTTCAGTTTCAAAGATTTTAATTTGCCAATGAAATCTGCAGAGTTCCTTATATGATGATCACATTTTCCCACAAGCGGCCTCAATAGTGACGCCAGGTGCTTGGCACAATCATAGTTGGGAGAACCAATATTGCTCACGATAGGACGTAGAGGAACGTCTTTCTTATGGATCTTTGGGAGTCCATAAAGCCTTGGAGGCACTGCACCACTTGGTTTCAGTCTTCGTATGACTTCCGGTGGAAATGGGGAGGCATTCAAAAGCGACGCCGTCTTCCTTACCACCTTATTGGTGGGGTCGTTACTGATCTTCCGGTACATACTATCATTCAGTAAGCTGTATATCTTATCATGGTAGTCGTCACGTGACATTAAAACAGTGGCATTACCTTTATCAGCATGAGAACCACCGTTTCGGTATCTTGGCGGAGCATACGTAGTGCAGTCCTCGACTGCCACAGATATATTGCTTCTTTGTGGGCGAGCCTTCATAACAGCTCGACAAGTTACGCGTCTTATTTCATCTGCAGAATCCGTAGAGAGTGGTCGAACAGCTTCTTCAACGGCACTGATGAATGCAGGTATAGGCAAAACCTTTGGCGTGGGTCCAAGATCAGTAAGGACCCCACCAACAAGGTGGTAAGGAAGACGGCGTCGCTTTTGAATGCCTCCCCATTTCCACCGGAAGTCATACGAAGACTGAAACCAAGTGGTGCAGTGCCTCCAAGGCTTTATGGACTCCCAAAGATCCATATGAAAGACGTTCCTCTACGTCCTATCGTGAGCAATATTGGTTCTCCCAACTACGATTGTGCCAAGCACCTGGCTCACTATTGAGGCCGCTTGTGGGAAAATGTGATCATCATATAAGGAACTCTGCAGATTTCATTGGCAAATTAAAATCTTTGAAACTGAACGCCTCTGATCTATTAGTCAGCTTTGATGTAGTGTCGCTATTTACTAAGGTACCTCTCTCTGAATCTTTAGGACTCATTGGAAAAAGTTTTGATAAGGAGATTTTAGCTTTGTTTCACCATGTGATGACCTCCACATACTTTTTATTTAATAATGACTTTTTTGAACAGACTGACGGTGTTGCCATGGGTAGTCCTTTGTCACCCTTGGTGGCCAATTTATTTATGGAGGATTTCGAGGAGAAGGTCCTGGAGTCTGCTAGTTTGAAGCCTACAGTTTTTTGGAGGTACGTTGACGACACCTTAGTAGTGTGGCCCCATGGCGAGGACAAATTGCAGGACTTCTTAAACCATCTGAATTCCATCCATGGACAAATTCAGTTTACAATGGAAGTGGAAAAGGAGGGATGTCTTCCATTTTTGGATGTCTTGGTTCGGCGTAAAGAAGATGGCACTCTGGGTCATGCAGTATATCGGAAACCGACCCATACGGACTTATATTTACATGCAAATAGCTGTCACCATCCTTCGCAGACGAGTAGTGTTCTAAGAACTTTGGTACACCGAGCACACGTCATATCTGATGAAAGTAGTTTAAAAAACGAACTTTTACATTTGAAGAGAGTTTTTGAGGACAACGGGTATTCTCCACAACAGATACGTAAGGCACTACAAATAAAACCTAAGGTGTCCGTAAGGAATGCAGAAGATGACGAGGAAACATTTAAATCCATGGCTGTCCTGCCGTATGTGGGAAGCCTTTCATCCAAAATAGGACGGATCCTCATTAAACATAAAGTAAAAGTGATTTTTCGTCCACCGGCGAAGACGGCTGCACTGCTGGGTTCCGTTAAAGATGACTTACTACTCCGCAAACCTGGAGTTTACAAGATACCATGTGAATGTGGCCTTTCATATATCGGACAAACGAATCGTACAGTGCAAGAGAGGTGTACGGAACATCGCAGGTACACTCGGCTCTTACAACCCAGTAAATCGGCTGTGGCAGAGCATTGTATTGATTCTGGTCACTCTATGGTATATGAAAATGTCGAAATTCTTACTTCTGTTTCATCTTTCTGGGACTCCGTAGTAAAAGAGGCCATTGAAATCCGCTTGGCGAAGAATTTAATTAATAGAGACAGCGGTTTCACATTAGATAAATCATGGAATCCGGCACTTTCAATATTGAACTTACAAAGACGTCGCTACATTTCAGCTCCCAGTAATACATCGATCTCCCAGCATGGATCGAATGCGCAGCCACAGACGCAACTCATGCATATGTTACGTCTTTGCCGCCGATCAACATCACTGGCGCCTTGTTCATCTATGGCCGCATGCGCAGTGACGCGGTCCGCGAGTTTAAAAGGAGGGAGCGAGCGCTGGAGCGTCTGTCGTACGGCTCTCTCTGAAGATGGCTGAAAGATATACAGCCGAAATATTAGAAGAAGAAGCAGAATTTATGCGGCTGCATTCCCGAAATTTAATGGAGCAGTCTTTGCGCCGCGAAAACCTGAAGATTCACAATGTTTTTAATGTTTGCTACGTAACAGAGACGTGTATAGCCTCACGCTAAGACTTGTAGCTGGTGTTGCCCTTTTAGTGTTATCGTAAGATCTATACTGTTCTTCAGGAGGGCTCTATCTTTTAACATGGGCTGGGGGCTGCTCTTGCCGATCGGAGGGCGATGTTGGGGTCCGTCACTTATCGTAGGGCCTTCTAGTCTACGCGGCTCTGCTCTCTGCTTCTGTTCTCGTTTGTCCCCTCGGAACTGCGTCTGTTTCACGGTGGGAAGGTATGACATGCATTTAGGCGTTTTTGTGTTAGTCTGTGGTATTCCATTTGCTCACTCATTGATCGTATTACTTTGGTCAATTTAATGTCAGGATTTATCCAGAGCAGAATATTACCGTCATTTACAAGCCCACCAGGAAGATACAGAAATACCTTAAGCCTGCCAAGGACGCTCGCAAACCACTGGAGAAAGCTGGAATGTAAGGATCCCATGCAGCTGTGGAGGTGTTTATGTGGGTACCACTAAAAGAACTGTTGCAAAACGTTTGGAAGGGCACAAGGGCAATTGTAGAAGAGGAGAAACGGAACGATCAGCTGTTGCAGAGCATGCTTTCCAGCCAGGAAACCACCATATTCGTTTCGAGGAGACGCAAGTACTAGCTGCCTATTACGAAACGCTCTACAGGGAGGCAATCGAAATAGCTAAACAGCCTAATAATTTCAATCGAAAGGAGGAGGGCGTGAAATGAAACGGTATATGGACGCCGGTGTTAAAGAAGATGTGTACCACCCGTCCACTACTGAGTGACGGCAACGGCGACCGACGGCAGCGGACAGCGGCCAATTGCACTGACGTTTTCAAAACTCGTGATGTCACGCCGCGGTGCGGCGGACACGGAATTTAACGGCAGTCAGTAGCGAGCCAGCGGGTGTGTTGGACCTTCCATCGAACTACAGACCCGCTTGAAGAAGTCTCCCGCAGACGGGGACGAATCGTTGGGAATTGAGAAAAAATTCATTGACCGACCACGGCATAACAGCCCGGATAATCATAAGGACAGGCTAAATCAAAGTCAAGTGTTGCATGTTTCATAGAATACAATTTGAAAATCAAATCAGATGGTTTCTTTAAGGTGCTTCGGCATAAACTGAGTTAATACAATGGTTCTGTGGTGATTATTCGTCAGTAACACCTTCCTTTATGTAGCCATTCATTGCATTTATTTATACTAACTTACCAGCTATGTTGCTTGGAAAACAAGAACCCCCTCAGTGACAGCAATCTACACTACTGGCCATTAAAATTGCTACACCATGAAGATGACGTGCTACAGACACGAAATTTAACCGACACGAAGAAGATGCTGAGATATGGAAATGATTAGCTTTTCAGAGCATTCACAGAAGGTTGGTGCCGGTGGCGACACCTACAAAGTGCTGACATGAGGAAAGTTTCCAACCGATTTCTCATACACAAACAGCAGTTGACCGGCGTTGCCTGGTGAGACGTTGTTGTGATGCCTCGTGTAAGGAGGAGAAATGTGTACCATCACGTTTCCGACTTTGATAAAGGTGGGATTGTAGCCTATCGCGATTGCGGTTTATCGTATTGCGAGAGTGTTGCTAGAATTGTTCGAGATCCAATGACTGTTGGCAGAATATGGAATCGGTGGGTTCAGGAGGGTAATACGGAACGCCGTGTAGGCTCCCAACAGCCTCATATCACTAGCAGTCGAGATGACAGGCATCTTATCCGCATGGCTGTAACGGATCGTGCAGCCACGTCTCGATCCCTGAGTCAACAGATGGGGACGTTTGCAAGACAACAACCATCTGCACGAACAGTTTGACGACGTGTGCAGCGGCATGGACTATCAGCTCGGAGACCATGGCTGTGGTTACCCTTGACGCTGCATCAGAGACAGGAGCGCCAGCGATGGTGTACTCAACGACAAACCAGGGTGCACGAATGGCAAAACGTCATATTTTCGGATGAACCCAGGTTCAGTTTACACCGTCATGATGGTCGCATCTGTGTTTGGTGACATCGCGGTGAACGCACATTGGAAGCGTGTATTCATCATCGTCATACTGGCGTATCACTCGGCATGATGGTATGGGGTGCATTGGTTCCACGTCTCGGTCACCTCTTGTTCGCAATGACAGCACTTTGAAAAGTGGACGTTACATTTCAGATGTATTACGACGCGTGGCTGTACTCTTCATTCGATCCCTGCGAAACACTACATCTCATCAGGATAAAGCACTACCACATGTTGGAGATCCTGTACGGGCCTTTCTGGATACAGAAAATGTTCGACTGCCGCCCTGGCCAGCACATTCTCCAGATCTCTCACCAATTGAAAACGTCTGATCAATGGTGGCCGAGCAACTGGCTCGTCACAATACTCCAGTCACTACTCTTGATGAACTGTGGTATTGTGTTGAAGCTGCATGGGCAGCTGTGCCTGTGCACGCCATCCAAGCTCAGTTTGCCTCTATCCCCTGGCGTATCAAGGCCGTTATTACGGTAAAGGTGGCTGTTCTGGGTACTGATTTCTCAGGTTCTATGCACCCAAACTGCGTGAAAATGTAATCACATGTCAGCTCTAGTATAATGTGTTTGTCCAATGAATAACCGTTTATCATCTGCATTTCTTCATGGTGTAGCAGTTTTAATGGCCAGTATTGTATTAACGGTCTGACATCATGGAGAGCAATTATCTCCCTGCATGATTAGTATTTCACGTTTCAGTGGAATGCAGAATGTTTAGGATCTTCCTGTAAGGCTGAGTCTGCTTGTCCCATCGGGACTCGAACCCAGAACTTCGCCTATAAAGGGCGATGCTCTTATGGACCGAGTTCTCCAGGTGCTACGTCTGCAGTGTTTGGGAAGTATGAGAGGTACTGGTAACAGTAAATCAGTGGAGACGGGACAAGAGTTTTTTCTTATAGCACAGTAGCGGAAGGCAAGGTACTGCTTTCAAATCCAGGTCGGGCACGCCCAGTTTAAATGTCAGAAAATTTCAAGTCTCTTTTTTGGTCAGTCTCAGCACAAGACCCAAGTAGCATTGTGTGCTGTCACCGCCAGACACCACACTTGCTAGGTGGTAGCCTTTAAATCGGCCGCGGTCCGTTAGTATACGTCGGATCCGCGTGTCGCCACTGTCAGTGATTGCAGACCGAGCGCCACCATACGGCAGGTCTAGAGAGACTTACTAGCACTCGCCCCAGTTGTACAGCCGACTTTGCTAGGAAAGGTTCACTGACAAATACGCTCTCATTAGCCGAGACGATAGTTAGGATAGCCTTCAGCTACGTCATTTGCTACGACCTAGCAAGGCGCCATAATCTTTGCTATACATATTGTGATGCCTGTACCGTCAGACCAATGTTCACCAATTATGGATTAAAGTTAAGTATTACAGCAACTGCGTCCGTTTTCTACGTTTTCATTTCCTTGAAATGTTCCAGACCTCACGCCAGCCTGCGTGAGCTACACGCGTGCCTTTCGGCTACCTTACAGTGGCTTGGCTGTCTGGCCAAGTCACTACACATTGTAACAGCAATCCCATACTGAAATCTCCTCTCCGTGATTCCACCGTGGTCTATTGGTTACCGTCTCCCGCTACTACACTGCTTGCGTTTATTTTGCCACAAATCAGTATAAACAGTGACAGTAAAGTAGAAGCAGGGTAAAGAACACAGAAAGTAACCAACTGCACCATGCATAACGGTAGACAAAGATGTTGTTCATTTTTTCCAACTTGTCGGATTTGCACACACACATTCAGGCAACTGATTAATGTGCTTATTACGGGGTGTGAGCACCTCTGGCAGAAATAAAAGCGTGACAATGTCTGGGCTTGCTCTGAATAAAGTCATCAGTCTCATATTAGGGTAACAGCGTTCAATATTTCTGCAGAGCTGCTCGCAAGACTTGGAAAGTGGTTTGTGGATGTTGACGTGATGCAGCCCATCTCCATAATGCATCCCAGACATGCTCTATGGCCGGCCGGTGTGGCCGAGTGGTTCTACGCCCTTCAGTGTGGAACCGAGCGACCACTACGGTCGCAGGTTCGAATCCTGCCTCGGGCATGGCTGTATGTGATGTCCTTAGGTTAGTCAGGTTTAAGTAGTTCTGAGATCTAGGGGACTGATCACCTCAGATGTTAAGTCCCATAGTGCTCAGAGCCATTTTAACCATTTTTAACATGCTCTATGCGATTTAAGTCGGGAGAGCGAGCAGGCCACACCGTGAGTGCAATATCTTCCGTTTCCAAGAAAATGTTAACCATCTGTGCTCTATTAAATCGATCATTATCGTCCATCAATACGGAGACTGGACCCACAGCAACTCGCAACAAACACACATGTGGTTCAAAAATGGTTCAAATGGCTCTGAGCACTATGGGACTTAATTTCTGAGGTCATCAGTTCCCTAGAACTACTTAAACCTAACTAACCTAAGGACATCACACACATCCATGCCTGAGGCAGGATTCGAACCAGCGACCGAAGCGGTCGCGCGGTTCCAGACTGTAGCACCTAGAACCGCTCGGCCACTTCGGCCGGCCACACATGAGGTCCCAAGATCTCGTTACAATATCTGACAGCAGTTAAACCTTGCCGATTCACCAGCCCAATTTCATGAAGAGATGTTCGAGTAGTCAATATAATGTTTTCTCTACAATTAGAGATCCTAGTCGATATCGGTCCCCTTTTAAATGTTTGGCTCCAGAAATCGTGTTTCCCGTTTCCTTCCAGATGCGAATCCGTCGAGAATCCCTCTACAGACCAAATCTGAACTCATCTGTGCAACGAGTGTTGGCCCAGTTTTCTCCTGTCCAGGTGGCATGCTCACGACTCCACTCTAGATGTCGCCTTCTGTGATTATACGTCAGAGTTACACATACAGCAGGTCTCTGACAATAAAGGCCACTCTTACGAAGCATTCTGTATACCGTGTTCTTCTATACAACATGTACAGTGAATGTTCCGAGGTCAGATGCCAGTTGCCATGTGGTACTAAGGCGGTACCGTCCAACACCGGCAGCCAAATAAAGGTCCTCTCTTTCTAACGTCGCACGTGGCCGGTCCTGCCCTGGTCTCTGGCATACAGTTTCGCTCTCTATAAACTGTCGCCACAACCGAGAAACAACAGAACGACATTAATCCATCGCGCCACATCAGTTTGCCTCTATCCTTTTCCATTTCTCCTACGGTCCCCCACCACAGAGAGTTTGGTAGGTGTCTTCTCTATGCCATACTGCACCGCCGGTGACTGCACGCATAGTGGATGTGGAACTACCCAGTGAACACTATTTCGTTTGATGGGCGCCTTGATGTCATCGTTGGTGTGGTTGTCCGTTGACCAGGATGCCACCATCCATGCAGAACATGATCGTACGGACATCTGTTGACAAATGGCTCTAAGCACCATGGGACTTAACGTCTGAGGTCATCAGTCCCCTACACTTAGGACTACTTAAACCAAACTAACCTAAGGACATCACATACATCCATGCCCGAGGCAGGATTCGACACTGGGGCCGTAGCGGAAGCGCGGTTGCGGACTGAAGCGCCTTGAACCGCTCGGCCACAGCGGCCGGCTCATCTGTTGACAGTTTATACGATTATATCGTGTATGAGACACAGGGCGGCGAAACAACGATTAGCTGCTTCAGTTTTTGGCACCAGCGTAATTCGATACTCATGGATTCGGTTGTTGGTGCTAAACTCTGAAGGCGTGCACACACAAACAGTGAAAATGACACGGACACGACCGATTTGATACCAAACAGAAAGATTTCAGCCAAATGACGTTTCTGCAGTTACGTCATTCACCTTCATGCTACGGTTTCATTCACATTCAAGGACTTACCCAATCGGCGGAGGTAAGATCAGCGATTTTGGCAGCAGTCGTTTCGCCCTTTCTAGTTGCCATCAGTTTGATATTTCTTTCTGCAAACAGTTTTTTCCGCGACCAGTTTGAAGCCGACAGCCACGACTTTTTCCTGTTCTAACCTCTCCACTCCAGAGTGGCAGTTACAATGTTCTCAGTTATTTGTTTGAAATATTCCAGTCTCCGTCTCCCAGCACAGGTTTCACCCGCTACATCTCCCTCCAGTAACATGAAAGTTATTCCTTGATTCCTTAACACAAGTCCTATCATCCTGTCCCTTGTTGTTGTCAGTGTTTTCCGTATGCTCCTTTCTTCGCGATTCTTCGAAGAGCCTCCTCATTTATTATCTTAGCAGTCCACCTAATTTTCAATATCTTTCCGCAGCACCATTTCTCAAACGCTCGATTCCATTCTTCTCATAAATTCAGTGGAAAAACAGTCTTGATCGCAACGGTTATTTTATTAAAACGGCCGGTTTCGGCCTAGGCTTAGGTCACTTTCAGAGAGCACCATCAGCTGAAGTTGAGGATGCGTGGAACAGTCAACCGTTCCACTCTTCAGCTGGTGATGCTATCTGAAGATGTTCTAAGCCTAGGCGTAAACTACTCGTTTTAATAAATTAACCGTGTTGAACAAGTCTGTTTTTCCACTGAATTTATGTAGATTACAAGATCCCTGTTCTCTCAGAAATGTTACCAAAAATTCCTCTTCTCCGTCTCAGCTTCCTGCCTGTCATTCAGCTCCATACACTGCTGTACCCCAAACGAGCAATCTCAAAAATTTCTTCCTCAGATTAAGGTTTGTTATTTGACAAAAAAAGAATTCTTTTGTCCCGAAATGCCTCTTTATTACTGCCAGTTTTTTAACCCACCTTATTTCGTCTGCAGTAAGTTATTTTATGCCCAAGGTAGCAGAATTTCGTCACATTGTCTTCTTGGCTCTGAGCACTATGCGACTTAACTTCTGAAGTCATCTGTCGCCTAGAACTTAGAACTAATTAAACCTAACTAACCTAAGGACATCACACACATCCATGCCCGAAGCAGGATTCGAACGTGCGACCGTAGCGGTCGCCCGGTTCCAGACTGTAGCGCCTAGAACCGCAAGGCCACTCCGGCCGGCATTGTCTTCTTCGTGGTTCACAATTTTGATATTATGTTTATCATTAATCTCGTTTCTGGCACTCCTCGTCGTTCTTTGCTTTACACTTTGTCCATATCCTACTCTCAGTGGGCGGTTCATTTTGTCCTGTGTGTCTTGCAGTTCATTCTTCCCCTGAGGCCAGCTATCTTATCATCGGTATTCTTTCACCCAGAATTTTAATCTTACTCCTGAACCAACCTCTTATTTCCGTCTTTGCTTCTTCCATGTACAGATTGAGAAGTAGGGGAGAAAGGCTGCATCCTTGTCTTACATATTTTTATTCCGACCACTTCGTTCTTGGTTCTCCATTCTTATCAGCCCTTTTTCTTTTCAGACTCACTATTTTATAAGTCTTTCCCTGTAGCTTAGACACATATTTTCTGAGAATTTTGAACTTCTAGCACCATTTCACATCGTCGAGCGGTTTTCCTAGCCCAACGTGTCCTAGGAACGTGTCTTGATTCTTTTGAAGCCTTGCTTTCCCTTATGGAGCACAGTCTCAGAACTGCCACTTTATTCCCTTTGTCTTGCCTACGGCCAGTCGCAACACGACCATACGCCGCAGACACGGCCGGGTCGCCTGTCAGGTCGGCGTGGCGGCAGTCCGCCACCAGATGGCAGCGCGAGCGCTGGCGCCAGCTGGCTGTCACCCACCGCCACGCTGCGGCTGCTGAGCCGAGGGTTGCGCGGGGGCGGTGGCGGAGGCGGAGGCGGAGGCGGAGGGTGGCCACGGGGAGCCAGGAGCGAAGCGAGACTCGCAGGCTTGTTACAGCGGATACCGCAGGAGCTCAAGATGTAAATTGTTAATGAAAATATGATCATGTGTGTTACCATCGAAACTTGTCTTTGGACTGGGGAATTTTTTTACTAATGAAGACAACGCAGCTCGTTAACTAGGATACACAGTCGTCAAGAGACGTCGAATGAACGTCAGGTGTGTACCAGGAAGTTTGTTGGGACACTTCCTAGGGAAGAAGAAATAAATGAAGAGTAGATCGGTGATATACTACAAGACGAATTTGACATATGTGTTAACTACGTATTCAAGACAGAACCTCTGGAGTAGGCGACATTAGCTCAGAATTGTTGAGACGCTTTGGGAGAGCCAGCGCTGACAATATTGTTCCAAAAGGTTTATATAATATATGGGACAGACGACATATCATTCGAGTGCAATATAGTTTTGCCAAATAACGATGGGACTAAAGACAGTGGCTGTTATGTGGTACGTCTCATAGATGGTGCAGAGCAGCAACCAGCCACAAACTGGTTTTGGGTTACTTTGAAACAAGCATTGTTACTGCTTCCGAAATGGGACAGTTTGTCATCAGACAACTTGCATGCTTTCGTCAAAATACACGTTACCTTGTTTCGCAGGTGAGATGCCCTAGAATAAACAATGGTTTTCGGTTACAAAAGTGTAATAATGATGTGTGTACTACAGACTTGTCCTAGACAGTAACTTACATCATGGAATGCCAGCCTGAAACTTCCTTTTTGCAGTTTTTCTCCAACGAATCATATTCATGTTTTTGTCAGGTTTCCACTCTCTCTCTCACCCTCTCTCACCCTCTCTCACCCTCTCTCACCCTCTCTCTCTCTCTCTCTGTCACACACAAACACACACACACACACACACACACACACACACACACACACATTTGTTGGTTTTCATTGTCATTCAGGTTGTAACGGGTATGAGTGGAAATATCATTACATTTGGTACCTTATTATGTACACACATCAGTGTATTGGTTGATGTTTGTCTCCATTGAACAATCTGCCCACAAACGCATCATATAATTGAGTACCTGATGTTTTATGTGTGGTTTTAACAGCGCTTCACCTGCTAATACAGACAAACCATTTTGCGTCTGTGTCAACAATGCAGCTCAACAATGCAACACTTGCACAGAGGAAAGTAACATAACCTAAAAACATACTGGTCCTGATAGCGATAATTGTTAGACTGCAAATGTAGTAAATACTGATGTCCTGCTGTGCACTCTTCTAAGTCACCAACAAAAAATTCTGACTTATTCCCATTACACCCTATACGCATTCGTTGGGCCACAAAACATACTACCAATGTGCACCACATATTTTCACTCACCTAGGACACATGAAACCTAATACAGAGTGATATATTAATTATATACAGTTGATGAATAATATACAGTTGATGAATAATATACAGTTGATGAATAGTATACAATTGATGAATATTATACAGTTGATGAATATTATACAGTTGATGTTCCTGAGGCCTACTGAATCCCACCCTTATCTATAGTAACGATGCAGGCTGAAGCAATGATTTTTTTTTTCCTCCAAGAGAAGACAATCCACAGCTTACGCAGTGTTCCCTGCAGAAGGCAGCCACGTTACCACTTAGTTACCCTTTTTTTTTTTTTTTACATAAAACTTTTCTCCCTCACTGTCCAGATTAAAAATCAATCTATAAAATATCGATTTATTTGCCACTACCACTTTGACCCTAAAGAAAAGTATCTGCACCACTTCAGGTTTTGGCTCCTAACTATGCCTATGCCTATCCCACCAGTTCTACAGTACATAAACTAAGAAAGAAGGGCATGAAAAGAGGGAGAGGGTAACAAATAGATATAACAGGGAAAAAGGTTCTTCCCTCGGACCCGTGTAATGGAAACAATGAAATCACCCACTAAGCAAGGAGAAATCCGTGCATATCTTCTCGAAATAAGGGGGGAATATCGCTGAGAATCATAGTATCAAGAAATTAAAAATTCTGCATCAGATGAACTGCCCATTGCAGGGACTATTCAACTGAATGGAAGGTCGTAGAAAGCACTCCAAAGCAAGTTGTAAAAGTATTGCCTGCCTTTCAGATTACGGACAATGGCACAATGTCCTTTGTTCACGTGAGCCCAAAAAATCGAGAATACTCCTCTTGTCAGTGGGAAAAAAACATACCAAACTACTTGGGTGCAGTACCATTATACAGAGTGAGTCTTTTTTTGCGGGTAGTTGACGTCATCCAGGAACAACCTCGTTTGCATCTATATTCGGTCAGGAGCAGCTCTGGTCAGGAATGCCGGGATTGGTTGGACCGAGCCCCAGACGTCTACTGCCGGGCCAGAAACGAAGCGATGATCGTCTGTGTCCTGCAGTCTGAATGTGATACAAAGCGGGAAGTCGGCGAGGAGAACATGGTGGAGACGAGGACGATTCGTTTGTTCCCCTTTTGATGGTGACATACTAAGCTGAGAGTGCAGCAGTGTCTTTAGAGGCGCTCACTGACCGGCAAGTACTTCGCCACATGTAGTGTGGGTACTTCTGTTCGATCACATTGGGGGTGCGGGCCAGTTGCATCTCAGAGTAAACCGCCTTCGTAGACAACAAGTACACAGGTGGGGCAAAGAGGAAGAACGGTACCTGTGCTCCAGAAAAATAAAGTCTGATGTCGTAGAAGGGCGCTGGGACGTGCGACAGTATCGTAGGAGGAGCCAACATGTCTGGTCATACGTATAACGTCTACTAGGCAGATGCGCTAGCCGTTACACCACAATGGCACTGTGGCACATTGAATGTCAAAGACTCTGCGGAACGGTAATATATTATAAGCTGTGGCATTTCGGGAGAAGCAGGTGTGCATTACCGTTTTATTGGAATGAAAACGTATTTTTGGTTAGATATGGGGCGTTAAATGCAGAGAAATAAATGGTATTTAATTAACTACTACTTTATAAACTAACCTTAAAGGTCCTTACCCGGTTACTTGGTTTATTTTTCTTGCTAACTTCAAACATTCTTCTCCAAAAGTCACTCACTAGGTTATGTTGGTACAACCTTCATTATAGAAATAAAGGGAAATATTCTCCTGCCTTCACCTAATCCCCGCACACACAAATGACCATAGACAGCGGAAAAGATGATGTGACATATAAAACAAACACGAATGGGTCTATTTTTCCATCCAAAAGACGTAGTAAATTAAAATTAAAGGGATATGGTCATTCATGTAGCATCGACAAATAAGCCACTCCGTCTAGAGGCCACAAGTGGCCCATCGGCACCGTCCAACCGCCGTGTCATCCTCAGGGGAGGATGCTGATAGGACGGGCGTGGGATCAGCACACCGCTCTCCCGGTCGTCATGATGGTATTCTTGACCGAAGCCGCTACTATTCGGTCGAGTAGCTCCTCAATTGGCATCACGAGGCTGATTGCACCCCGAAAAATGGTAACAAAGCATGGCGGCCCGGATGATCACCCATCCAAGTGCCGACCACGCCCGACAGCGCTGTAGCATCCAACAATATAAAAAAAAAATTCTGTGAAATTAGTTAATGGTGTGGCACTGAAATAAAGGCGTCACAATTCTTCAGTTCCATGAACATCTCTGTCTGCAGCTGATGGCGATGGCCCTGCTTCCCGACCAGCATCACCCACGCCTGTGCGGGCATTGCTCAAAACATTGGCCGTAACTCACTACTGCTGCACGTGGCATGGCATTTGTCCTATAGATCAACAAAATTTCACAGTGAACCTATATACAATTTAGATGCGTTTTCCACAAGAATGTTACTGTCCTGAATAGTTTGGAATACGTTTCCATTTCCCAGTTATCCACGCCAACTCGCTTTGACACTGTGACACAGCTGGAAACTGTACTTCAGCAGATCGCTGTCTGCAGGAAACCAAGAACATTCTTTTCAATAATTTTTATACAAGCAGGTTTTAAAGCTATTTTCATGTGAAATACCTTATAATCATTAGATTCACATTTATTTTTGCTTGTGCTCACTATTTCTGATCAAGCACATTGTAACAATTTACCACACAATGGGGCACATTTTTCCAATGGGTGTGGTAAGTTTTTACACATAGTGAATGCTGTTGAGCATTTATCAAAAATTTAATAATTTTGAATTGTTGTTGTTGTGGTCTTCAATACTGAGACTGGTTTGATGCAGCTCTCCATGCTACTCTATCCTGTGCAAAGGTTCTTTATCTCCCAGTACCTACTGCAACCTACATCCTTCTGAATCTGCTTAGTGTATTCATCTCTTGGTCTCCCTCTACGATTTTTACCCTCCACGCTGCCCTCCAATACTAAATTGGCGTTTCCCTTGATGACTCAGAACGTGCCCTACCAACCGATCCCTTCTTGTAGTCAAGTTGTGCCAAAAATGTCTCTTCTCTACAATTCTATTGAATACCTCCTCATTAGTTAAGTGAACTACCCATCTAATCTTAAGCATTCTTCTGTAGCACCACAATTCGAAAGCTTCTATTCTCTTCTTGTACAAACTATTTATCGTCCATGTTTCACTTCCATACATGGCTACACTCCATACAAATACCTTCAGAAACGACTTCCTGACACTTAAATCTATACTCGATGTTAACAAATTTCTCTTCTTCAGAAATGCTTTCCTTGCCATTGCCAGTCTACAGTTTATATCCTCTCTACTTCGACCATCATCAGTTATTTTGCTCCCCAAATAGCAAAACTCATTTACTACTTTAAGTATCTCATTTCCTAATCTAATTCTCGCAGCATCACCCTATTTAATTCGAATACATTCCATTATTCTCGTTTTGCTTTTGTTGATGTTCATCTTATATCCTCCTTTCAGGACCCTGTCCATTGCCTTCAGCTGCTCTTCCAGGTCCTCTGCTGTCTGACAGAATTACAATGTCACCGGCGAAGCTCAAAGTTTTTATTGCTTCTCCATAGATTATAATTTCTACTCCAAATTTTTCTTTTGTTTCCTTTACTGCTTGCTCAATATACAGGTTGAATAACATCGGAGAGAGGCCACAACCCTGTCTCACTCCCTTCCCAACCACTGCTTCCATTTCGTGCCCCTCGACTCATAACAGTTATCTGGTTTCTGTACAAATTGTAAATAGCCTTTCTCTCCCTGTATTTTACCCCTGCCACCTTCAGAATTTGAAAGAGAGTATTCTAGTCAACATTGTCAAAAGCATTCTCTATGTCTACAAATGCTAGAAACGTAGGTTTGCCTTTCCTTTATCTATTTTCTAAGATAAGTCGTAGGGTCAGTATTGCCTCACGTGTTCGAACATTTCTACGGAATCCAAACTGATCTTCCCCGAGGTCGGCTTCTCCGAGTTTTTCCATTCGTCTGTAAAGAATTCGTGTTAGTATTTTGCAGCAGTGGCTTATTAAACTGATAGTTCGGTATTTTCACATCTTTCAACACCTACTTTCTTTGGGATTGGAATTATTATATTCTTCTTGAAGTTTGAGGCTATTTCGCCTGTCTGATACATCTTGCTCACCAGGGGGTAGAGTTTTGTTAGACCTGGCTCTCCCAGGGCTGTCAGTAGTTCTAATGGATTGTTGTCTACTCCCGGTGCCTTGTTTCGACATAGCTGTTTCAGTGCTCTGCCAAACTCTTCACGCAGTATCATATCTCCTATTTCATCTTTATCTACATTCTCTTCCATTTCTATAATATTGTCTTGAAGAACATCGCCCTTGCATAGACCCTCTATACACTCCTTCCACCTTTCTGCTTCCTTCCTTGCTTAGAACTGGGTTTCTATCTGAGCCCTTGATATTCATGCAAGTGGTTCTCTTTTCTCCAAAGGTCTCTTTAATTTTCCTGTAGGTAGTATCTATCTTACCCCTACTGATGTGTTCTTCGACATCCTTACATTTGTCCTCTAGCCATCCCTGTTTAACCATTTTGCACTTCCTGTCGATCTCATTTTTGAGACGTTTTATTCCTTTTTGCTGCTTCATTTACTGCATTTTTATATTTTCTCCTTTCATCAATTAAATTCCATATCTGTTCTGTTACCCAAGGATTTCTATTAGCTCTCTTCTTTTTACCTACTTGATCCTCTGCTACCTTCACTATTTCGTCTCTCACAGCTACCCATTCTTCTTCTACTGTATTTCTTTCCCCCATTCTTGTCAATCATTCCCTAATGCTCTCCCTAAAGCTCTCTACAACCTCCAGTTGAATATCCACATCGTATAATGACTAGCAAATGAAGATTGCTGCAAAGTAATGCTGAAATTATAGCCCTGGTAGTCTTGAAAGTGTAGCTAAATGTATATGCTTGTTACAGAGCATTGCGAATGACAAGGAGGGGCAGAACCAGCAGCTGCATTCACTTGCCAGCTAACATATTCGACAGGAAGATGCACGTCTGTCAGTAAGAACACTGGTGTCAGTGCAGCATACTCCATGCTAGATAAATATATGGAAGTATTTTTCTCAGGGGAAGTGCACTAATGGAAGAGGTTTGAGTACTTTACAGAACGCTAGTTACACTGGGGAGCGTATGATTAAAGTAGTTGTTTCCAATTTTCTTTTTAAATACATTTCCTAGAATTTTTTAAACAGTCTTGGTGAATGTACACTGTATTTTATGTATAAGATATTCAGTAAATCTGATAGCACAGTATTATGCTTCTTTCTCTGCGTTGTGAGTAGGATTTTCATTGAGCTTCCAATGAGCAGGAGGACAACAGTTTAAATTCGTGTCCAGTCTTCCTGATTTAGATTTTCCCTGATTTCCCTAAATCTCTCCAAGCAAATGCCGCGATGGTCCTTTGAAAGGGAAGTTCCGATTTCCTTGACACAATCCGTTTCGTCTCTTATGACCTCAATGACGACGGAACGTTAAACCTACTTTTCTTTCCCTCTTCCTTACAATTTCTACCAGTTCAGAATTAAGGAGTCAAGTGATTTACAAACAGTAAGTATAGTGATTTCCCTAAATCACTTCCTTTGAAGTACACGGCCATTTTCCTTTTCTATCCTTCACTAATCCGAGTTTGTGCTCCGTCTCTAATGACCTCGGTTTCTATGGGATGTTAAACACTACTCTCCTCGTCCTTCACTTAGCTTCCCAATTCATGTCCTCTGCAACTTTCAAGCACAGTTTCCATTTTATGTGACAGGGGTGATACCTCGTGTCTTGCACATCTTGCAGTGGCCTATTCTCACTCACAAGCCATATAGCTTTCTCTACATCCATAGTCAGTAATTCAGTGTGAAACACACCCAGATACAGCAACAGTTGCTAGCTTCCACAGACTACAAGTGACTACGTCCAACCAATCCAATTTCACTGGGACCTGTCTGTCAGTCTGACATTTACGGCCGTACATAGGCAACTAGGTCGTGAGCAATGGACCATGTCCATGCTGCTACATGTCTTGGGATTAGTATGACACGAATGGTCGGACGAATACGGTTCCAGTGGACTCTCAGTCTACCACCGACAGCGCACCCTCCAGCGAATGGCAGAGTAACTGTACTACCAGAAGCCATCGTATATTGCAAGGAAAGTGCATTGGACGATAGTGGTTTGCGCATGTCAAGGTATTGATATGGTTCGCGTTGTTGTCAGTTCCAAGTGACAGCTGCTTGCATACACATGGTTTGCGCTTGAGGAAAGCACGTATCATGTAAATTACTTCTGTCACTCGGTTATGTAGAATTTTTCATTTACCACAGCCACTAGCGAAGACAACTAGACAAAAATGGAATAAAAATTCGCTAAACAACTTTCCACAGTCACATTTGGCTACAACATTAACAATAAAGCGCTCAGAAGACTCCTGGAAGGTCATTGGCTCTAAGAAAATGCGTAACATAGGTGCGGGGAACAAACCTAAACTGGTCCGCCATCGTCATGACTCCACCTTGTAATGGGACATCCTCCGCTAGCATTAATTTTACTCAACAGTTGTTGTATTCCAATATTACATTTTTCGAATTTTGACACGTCAGTATTATCTCAGTTGCTTCTCTTAAATATTTCACATAATTTTATACACAATACGTTTTATTTCAAGCTAAAGTTGGCGAAAAGGAATTCCTTTATAAAATCGTTCAAATGGCACTGAGCACTATGGGACTTAACGTCTGAGGTTATCAGTACCCTAGAACTTACAACTACTTAAACCTAACTAACCTAAGGATATCACACACATCCATGCGCAAGGCAGGATTCGAACCTGTGACCGCAGTAGTCGCGCGGTTCCGGACTGAACGGCCTAGAACCGCTCGGCCACCGCGGACGGCTTACTTTATAAAATATTTTAGTTTTGATGCTATAATCGATAAGTACTAGTTCTGAATGTACAGATAAAATTAATTTTCTTAGAAACATTTGAAATTACAAATTATTTCCACATTTAAAATTTCTGTTATTAATCACGCCATCCTGTACTGTTGTAATGTTTATTTCTGGATTCATTTACGAAATAATAATCGAAATCAATAATGTAACGAAACTAGTAGGAAATAATATGTTAATAAGAATTTAAAACCCTTTAGAATGTTGTTATTTCAGCAGAGTGTGAGAGTCGCAAGGTTGCCTCTGATGTGTTCACATGTAATTTTTGTGTATTAGGCGTGAACAATGTAATTTTGGATTTGTTAATGTGAAAAATCTAAATACTGTATGATATATTAAAATGTGAGAAAATCAGTGAAAAATATATGTATGTAAAAAAATTCTGCAACAACAATCTTCAAATTTATTTAGTTCAGACCAACTGTGAGGATTTGATGTTAGACTTTCAGCTTCAAGAATCAGACCCCTGGACAAGAAGAACCGGAGCCATCTCAACGAAATAAGCTAAGTAAACTTGAAAGTTTACTGTAATCTTGGCTCCTCTCTAATCTTCATGAAAGACTTTGCTTATTAATTACTTTGACGTGGCATTGTTTACTGTCAACAATAGATGAAAGAAGGAAGGATGGGGGTAATTACAACCCCTACCAGAGTATAAATCAATATTCGCATGTAACAGGTTGCCCCGTGTGGCAAATTGTCTCCCTTGCCCTATTCTGACAATATGCCACTCTTGTTGGGCATGCTCTCATAGCAGGACGACACACGTAACCTAATTTTTTATGTCCCTCCATAGCACAGTAGAACCTAAGTCACGTAGTACTGAGGAAACCATAGTGACGATTGTTAGAACTTGGCGCTCTGCAGGTTGAGGTGGAGGCTGATGAAGCTTGGCACGCGGCGACACCGAGCCGGCGCGGTGTGGCATCCGATGGGCTCGCGAGCGGCGGCCGGGATCGCGTTGCACCGGGCGTCGTGTGGTGCCTCCTGGCGGGCGCGCCGCCTCAAATAACTACCAATATATATGGAAATGCGCCGGCCGTGGCCGCACCGCAAACAGCGCGCGGCTAACGAGGAGCCGAGGACACGGCCGTGGAAGGGCAAGGCAGGCCAGGCCGGGACGGGACGGGGCAGCGGCGCCATCGCCACGCTAATCTACCGGCCAGCACCTCCTCCCCCTCCTCCTCATTCTCTGCTCTTCTGTCACGCCTACCCGTATGACTTTTATTCACCACATCTGGCCACGTGCCCTGACGTGTAAACTTCCAATGAGCCGGTATTTTCCGAGCCTCCACTGTGTCTCTTATTACACTCGGCCACCGGAATTGCTTCCACTGATCAATTAAGGCACTTTTCATTCATACAAGCGTCGGCCGGCACATATACCGAAAACCCGACTGGTGGTGAGAAAAGCAGCGCAGCAAGAGGGAGAACTTCATGTTAAGAAGGGCCGTGAGGCAGGGCTACAACTCACCACCATTGCTCTTCAACTTGTACACCGAAAATGCAATAATAATAAGATGAAGAAGAATTTTGTTTGATTATATGGTCTGGTGCAAGTCCTTCTGCCATAGCCTACTCCAGTTGTGCAACTACAGAAAAGGGACCAACTATAGTTTGAAGTGGAATCCGAACCACCTGTTGTTTTTGGTTACACCTCATACGATTGAGAGACAGAAGCTAGGTCGAATCGAGGACCGAAAAGTCCGTGGCCATACCAAAAGCCTACCCTGTAACCTTTCGGTTTCCAAGCACGAGCTTCACCGCCAGATAACCACACCCAACGCGGCGATGCAGCGAAGGAAGTGAAATAAAATTTCGGAAGACGAATAAAAGCGCAATAGGAACTCACTGCAGTCAGAAAGTTCGAAGACTAAAGGTGAAGAACACATATTTGACACAGAAGTCTTTTAGCTACACCTGAGTAGGCCAACCACAGATAGACTGTAGCCCATTCACATACAAAGAGTACCATCGAGACTTACGTCTAAATGCGAACATTTTAGGTTACACTTTACCGAGACTGTTATTGATATCGAATGAAACGACAAGTTTACTGTGGTTAATCACCGTTCATTTACAACGAAAACGCGTTTCAAAGGTTTCAACCTCCATCATATCGATTTGTATGTGTCAATACGACATGCGTGCTTTTTTGTTACGAGTGTGCGGTAACCTGCAGCACTGTCGAGTGGAGAAACTAAACATTGTTTAAGAACATCATTTTGTGGAGGTGTTAGACTAAAATCTAAACATAAATCTGAAAATGTAAGAACTAAAATACAATCCGTCCAGGTACAAACAATTAAAATACAATATCTCCAGGTGTTTCATTTTAGGTGTTTTATTTTCAATTTGACAATAACGTTTAGTTTTTAGTCATAAACCTCCCCAAAACCATATTACGAAACAGTGTTTTGTTTCTCCATTAGACAGTGTTACAGGTTATCTCAAAGTCGTAACACAACAAACATATGTCTTACTTTTTTCTTTTTTTTTTCTTAAGTACTATGGGACCTAACACCTAAGATCATCAGTCCCCTAGACTTAGAACCACTAAACCTAACTGCCGGCCGCTGGTGGCCGAGCGGTTCTGGCGCTACAGTCTGGAACCGCGCGACCGCTACGGTCGCAGGTTCGAATCCTGCCTCGGGCATGGATGTGTGTGTTGTCCTTAGGTTAGTTAGGTTTAAGTAGTTCTCAGTTATAGGGGACTTATGACCTCAGCCGTTGAGTCCCATAGTGCTCAGAGCCATTTGAACCATTTTTGAACTAAACCTAACTAACCTAAGGACATCACACACATCCATGCCCGAGGCATGATTCGAACCTGCGACCATAGTAGCAGCGCGGTTCCGGACTGAAGCACCTAGAACCACTGGGCCACAGTGGCCAGCTATGTCTTAACACATACAAATCCACCTGATGATGGAGGTATAAATCTTTGAAACGCGTTGAGAGTATAAATGAACAGCGACTGTTAACAGTGAAGTTGTTGTTTTATTCAATAACACATCATTTTTTTAAATGTACGCTTTACTAGTCGTCCAAGGATTTCTTTAATAACTTCAAATGTAGACCGTCGCTGGCTTTGTGTAACTGTCCAAACAGAACCCAATGTATAATGTTGAATTACTTGTGTTACTGCTAGAGAAATCTAGCGATGCGTCGTGCAGAATATCTTTACTAGTAGCTATAGGCAAAAGAAGAGATTTTTGTTGACTAACGGCCTGTATGCTTGCACTCTAAAATTGAACTAGTGAATTTTCATTAGAAATTAGTGACTATTCTCTTTTTGTTAGTGAAAAAAACGCGAAGAAATACGTGTTTAGATATTTTACGGATTGCGGTCCGTGTAACTCGAAATGCCTCAATCATACTTTTTAAATTGAAACCAAAAAACTTACAAACCTACATGAAAGTCGTGGACACGTAGCTTTTCATACCCCGATCATTGTTTTCAAGTTAAAACCAATATCTGGAAAACTATATATATATATATATATATATATATATATATATATATATATATTGGTGCGGGAAATTAGCAGAGACGTGTTCCACAGATGCAAATACGGGCGTCAGATGCATATTCAATGTCTTCGACTAACGGCGATTGAAACTTTGTATTAATGCCGAATTTTATATAAGTAAGCCTAAGTACGAGCAATTTTAAGACTGCACTGTTATAAGTTATATCCTAACAGTGTAATGTATAGTTCGAGATGCGTCCCGCTAAAAAATTCTGATGGAACCCTTGTTCAACCAAAGCAATAGTTCTGTGAGACTCCTCGTTGCTGGTTATCAAATTGCGATTTCTGACAGCCAGAACACATTAGAAACAGTTGCTCATATTTTCGTCACAACAGAGAAGTTACATAATCTATCAGTAACTCCAAAGGCGTTCATGGTAGGAGCCAGTTCCGCGAAAATAACCCTTATCCATGCGACAGCTTGCGTATATAATACATTCCGAAACGCCGTGAATGAAAATGGTGTTTTCTGATGCTCATACCTCGGTTTCTGCTGGCTATACAAAGGTTGGTTCAAGTGTTCTGGATAGCCCTTGCACTAGCGACCACTCGTACACCCAACGCAGGGATCGTCTGGAGTCACTATCCTACAGTACAGGGTCAAAGTGGATATTACACTCTTCCTTCTGCTTAGGCAAATGCAGCAAATCGGATGGCTCTTTTCGCATTTACTGTGGGATTCACGGAGGCACCATTAGTTCATGGGTGGCTCCTCGGAAAAATCCATACAGACGGTATTTTTAATTATATTTCCGCTGTCACCAGCCGATTGAAACCCAGCCGAAGATTCCAAGACTGCTTTGCACAGATATGGATGAAATTCTGAAGATTCATTCCTAAAATTACAGTCTCGAACGAACTTGAAAGTCTTTATCTGTTTCCAAGATACAGAGGTTTAAATGTTACTCAAAATCTACGCGTAAAATTTGGTATGAGGCATAATCCACGTAATAAATAACTGCGGCACATGGCTCAAATATTAACAGTATATTCTCTAGACACCTACAAGAGACATCTCCCCATTTCCAAAAATCCTTATCCGCTATCGAGAAACATCCAAAAAGCTGGTTTTTGGACTGCCAAAACCCCACCGAGGATTCAGAGACGCCTACGCACAACAAATGGTTGTAATTTTTACGATAATTCCTAAGATCCTGATCTCGAACAGTCTAGAAAAATGTCATTTCCAAGGTACAGAGATTAAAAGTTACCCTACATGTATACGTAAAACAAGCAATTAAAATCTGGTGTAAGCCGAAAATTTTACAAATTGACGGAGAAATACGCTGTAAAATGTACCCGTTATCATCTGGAATCCCCATGTTGTAGCAGTGAAACACATACGAAGTGCCACTTGAACGGTTTTTTACGCAACGTTGGGTTACTTCTGCCGTCACTGTGAGTGGCTGTAGTGGAACTCATCTTCGCGTGCCTTTGCTACCGACTGGAGGGCGTGTCCAGGCCATTCACCTCGGGCGAGCGGCGGGAGCGAGCCGGTGCCGATACTATGACGTGGTGGCGCGGCGGCTCCGGAAACATACATTCCGGCCGGCCGACAG